>NC_039255.1:14443373-14742574 GCF_003368295.1 Carassius auratus | reverse complement strand
TGACATTTAATGTTGCTTTATTCGAAACAGCCCCATACCCTCATTCACTATTCCCTACATTAGTCCACTAATCTAGTCCAGTTGAAGGAGTGAGTCAATCTGAATGCTGAGTCCACCAGAAGGCCTGCTGCTTTTGCAGAATTTGTACTTCCTGTTTAATAAACATTTGAACATTTCTAAAGCACTAAACCTCAACCACATGAGCCAACTCGATAAATATAAATGACACCCAAATAGAAGATTTGGAAAAGACTAACCATTTTTATATATATAAATGGTTAGTCTTTTCCAAATCTTCTATTGAAGAGATCGAGAGAGAGAGAGAGAGAGAGATAGTAATTAACACATCTAGTTAACATTTATAGTTATAATTAATATTTAACTGAAATGTTGGAAGGGCATGTAACGGAACAGATTTTTAAAATAAAAACAATATAAAAAAGAAATTTGGTCCTGTCTGTTCTTTAATTCCAGAAATGACGTCTGTTGCCATTTTACGTAGTCATGTCGCCAGAAGTTGAGTAATCACCGTCCTTTCATTTGTGTACATGATATACTGGTATACAGTAGGGAGCTGATTGAGAATGCCCCTGTATGATATTACGCTGTACTCCTATTGGATCAGTGGTTTGGAAAGTGAATGGATGGATGATTCCAGCTGCAGGTGCCATCTTCAGGCGAGATGCTGGAATTCATTTGGCACAACCCTCACAGTGAATCTTGTGTTTTGCCTTTCTGTAGCCATTAAATGTGTACACCGGTTGTACACTCGTTATTGAGGTGCATTATGGGTTTAACTAAATGCACTCAGTAACATCCCTATGGTTTCAGGACCCCACAAATGGTTGTCCCCATGAGTAGTGCTATGTTTAAGGATGTGGGGGAGATTTCAGACACAGCCGCTGTGTCATGGCACCAATTTATGTGGCAACCTTCTGCATTATTTTGGTGAACACAGCCATTTTCTATCTTCTGACATTTACTACTTCTCTGATTTAATTTATCTCTAATTTAATCTGATTTCTTCTGATTTAACTTTAAATATGCACAATTAATAAATCTTCACTTTTTTAGATTCTGCCCCATTTCTATCTAATATTGGTTGTTTTTCTTTCTCCTTTTTTTTAAAAATTTATTTTAAAGCCTGTTAAAGTTGAAAAACCTTTTTCAAAAGTCTCTTATGCTCATTGGGGCAACATTTATTTTACAAAAATATAGTAAAATATAGTAAAAGTTAAGTGTTAAGTGTTATTTGAATATACAACGTTTAAACATGTATTTATTCCTTCTTTATTCTGGCAAAGCTGAATATTCAGCAGTCATTACTCCAGTCTTCAGTTTCACGTGATCCTTCAGAAATGATTCTAATATGCTGATTTTTTTTTTTCATTGCTGTACTGCTTGATTTTTTTTTTTTTTTTTTTTTAAACAGTTTTATTTTTACATCACTTTTGATAAGTTTGATGTGTCTTCACTGAATCCTTTTTTTTTTTCTGTTAACTTTGTTAACGTGTTTTATGTTGTTTTCCCAGGAACCAATAAAGGTGAAGTATGCTCTTGCTGATGGATCTGACAACAAACCAAAGCAACTGAAGTTCCCCAACCAGGTATATATTGATCTACCTCTGTGGAAAGATGAACAGGGTGAGAGCCAGGGGCCGGTGGTGGAGGTGAGAGCCAGGAAGACCCAACAACATCCACCAGTTCCACTAGCACCACACCGCAGCACACACCCACCAACAGCCTGAAGCGCACCACCACACGCCGGCGCACAGACACTGTTCTCTATGGCTGTGCCTCCATCCTGGCATCTGTCGCCCTCGGCTTCGACCTGCGGGAGGTTTGTAAGAGTGCTGCTACTGAGGAATCAGAGCTACGTGAGGAGAAGAAAAACGAGAGGGCCTGTTTCAACGGGCCACCCGCTTCCGCCGCAGCACCAGCCCCCCCGGTGGCCGCACCACAAGGATGAGGTTACCGCAGGACCCGTAAACCTACTCGCCATGTCATCGATTTCTGAGTGCAACTCCCACCAAGTGCCTCCTGCAGTCAGATTTTTGAGGGGTCTGGGTATAACCCAATGAACGAGACTCCAGCTAGCAATTCCCAGACACATCAGCATACAGACACTAGTGATGTTCTTCCCTCAGCCCCTGTACAAGATCATACTTCTGGATCCAACTCTCGACTTAGGAGAAAGAAGTCAAGCCCTGCTGTGTGTCAGACCAGTGAGTGATCTTTTAAAATTCTATACTATTTATCACAATAATTTCTAAAATAAAATATATATTCGATCATTTTAAATGATACAAGTAAATATAGACATCGTAACATTTATAATTTACACAATGAAAAATTGTATTTTAGATTACTTTGAATGGTTTTTAATAGAGATGAACCGATCGACCGGCCAGTGACCAGAATTAGCTGATTTTCTGTGTGATCGGCCTGGACCGGTGACTGGCCGGTCAGTCTGCTAATTCGGAGCTGGTCCGTTTTGACATCACACCTATGCGTACAGGCGCATGTTAACATGTCATCAGCATGGAAGTTCTTCACTGTGAGTGAAGAAGATAAATTTGTCAATTGTAATATGTCTAGGGCCAAAGTAAACAGTTGGAGAACCACAGGGCTTGATTAATGCTCGTCTGGGACAAGTAGATTTTTTACAATCCCAGTGAGAGAGAACATCACTTGTCCGACCGGACCATAAGCCTGATTACAACGCCAATAACAAAAATAACCAGGGAAGCACTGAAACGTGGCACCAAAAATTCCGTGCAAGAATGATTTTATTGCAATCGGTGTAAGCGGCGACCGATAATGTATTCATGTTGTGCC
Source organism: Carassius auratus (assembly GCF_003368295.1). Taxonomy (NCBI): domain Eukaryota; kingdom Metazoa; phylum Chordata; class Actinopteri; order Cypriniformes; family Cyprinidae; genus Carassius; species Carassius auratus. Next base: position 14,739,736 of record NC_039255.1, on the reverse strand, counting down.
AGATGAGGCTCGTGTAGCATGAATGAGAAACTCACCCAGAAATCAAAATGAGAGCAACAGCACACACATTATAGACACCCAATGCGGTAGAAAAATATGTATAATATATAATATAGGTTAACAACATTACACGAACAAGATGTTTTCCAGAATATCAACATGATTGCAATCTGAATCTAATTTTATACAATAGTAATTATATCAAAAAGTAGTTAAAATTAAGTAAAATTTAGATTGATTAGGTTTCACAAATGAAAATAGCTCCAATCAAAGCCACAGCAGTGTGTCTCCAAGCAGCACACAGTGGTGGTGTACTGAATGAATCCTCATTTTTGAGCGAAGCATTATGTCAATGATTCAGTGACTCATTCATAATGACACTTGCTTTGTGAATGTGTTTATGACACCTCAGCTTCATCCATCAGTCTGTGTAAATGCATCTAATACCACTTCAGATGCAGCTTCTGTTTCCTGCAGTGGAAAGATGGAGTATGTTGATAAGGATTTCATTTGAACAGTTTTTTTTTATTATTATTCTAATTGAATTAATTGAAACAATGTAAACATTTGATTTGAAAGATGACACATTTTTATAAGATTAGGGGAAAAAATTACGTTTTCTACACGTAGTGGGAAATATCTGTTTTGTTAAATACAGCAACTCCTTTTCAGTTTGCTGTTAGCTCTACTTCTTTCCAGTCACAGAGCACTTTTTGAGAGTTAAGTGAGAGAACATCTGTAACGTAGTCCAGATTGGGGGAATTGTAATGTTTAATTTCTTTATGTAAATATTTTTGCATTTAACTTTTTTTTTTTTTGTATATGATGTCAATAGTTCTTAGAATGAAAATCAGAAACAGCAAAATGCATTTAATTTACGCTGTTGATTTAAGGGATTAAAAAAAATATATAGGAGGAGGTTTTGCTCTGCTCATTACTGAATTAACTCATGACAGTGAAGTTTTGTTTTCAAATATTGTTTATTAATGATGTTACGTTCTTTGCTTTAGTTAATGGCAACAGTAACTTCCAGGCCAGTCCACCTGATTCCTCCACCACTTCCCTGAAAAAGAAGGCTGACAGAGAGCCTGCTCAAGAGAAGCAAGCCCCCGGGGAACCAGTATCTAGACCCAGGCCGCTTTCCCTTAGAAGCAAACCTCACTCCTGGGGTCTTCTAAAGAACCGCAATAAGAGCTATTCTCTCGGGCACTACTCTGGGGGGAAGAGTGCCCAAAACCTGGACATGGTCCTCCCCTCAGAGGTCAAAATGGGCTGCTCTTTGCTGGATATGGACACAGAGGGTCAAAAACGAGACTGCACAGTTCCCCTCTGTCGAATACAGAGCTCACCAAGTAGACTATCTGTCTTTGCACTGGAGAATGAGTTTTTATCCTGAAATAAGCTGCATCTGGAACAATCTTACGTTTGTCTTGAATCTGTATGTTCAACATGACATGAAGTTGTTTTTTTCCCCCAAGATTAACATCATGGCCTTTGATCATTATTTGAGCCAATGCTGCTGGAGATATTCTGTGGTACTTGTTTTATTTATATGCTGTTTACTTTGGTTTGTAATTTAATATGAAGTGAATGATCGGCATTCCACTGAATTTACAGTTAGAATTGCTGGTTTGTAGTTTTTACAAAGTGACTTGATTCGTAAACCTGATCAGCAAGATCTCGGAGTCTTGTTAGAAGCTACTGATTTTAAAGTGTTCAGGCATTTTTGTTATTTGATTTCATATCACGTAATGTCATATGAATGGCATAAACGGGGCCCACAGTGTTTATATAAATGATAATAATTGTACAGATGAAGTGGAATAGCTAATTTAGCTAACAGAACTTGTTTGCTAGCTCAAACAGTCCTTTCAAGTTCCCTACATACAGTAGTTCATTATTTTTCCTGTACAAATGCATTACATTTTCATGGTTTTGTCTTTTATGATTCCTGGTGGTCAGCATGATTTCTTTCTGATCATTTTTTTCGAATATTTTTCCTAAAGTTATATTGGATAGCCTACTCCTGGATTCTCTCCTTTTATAGCTTTAAGTCAGATTAATTTGATCTAATTATGTCTTTCAGAAGTGTACATGCCTATAGCTTTTTAGTTTGCATAACTCAAATAAAAAGCTATATATAGATGTTTAATCACGCTGCCAAATAGTGATAAATTAATTAGCTTTATTGTTAGTGTCTATCAATATTGCTATTATTTTACTAATCATTCCAGTCTATACAAACTCTAAAAAATATATTTAACTAATAAATTTAAGTACCAGGATGCTACTTAAAAACTGATATCGACTAGCTTGTTTTTGAGTTTTACGCTGCTGTAGGTTCTCTAAAACTTCAAAACAGAAATTAAAAATGATAACTGATAATATGACTTGAAATCAAGATTTGGTGTACCTTTCCTTAAAATATACTTCAGCTTGAACTGTCTGTAAGTGATTTAAACTGTTTCTGCAAAACCCAAATGCCTTTTTAGCCGTCATTCTATGTATTCCAACTCTTTTCCTAATCATTACCCTGTATAAAAGACTGAATTATTAGCTTGTTCATTGTTTATTGTGGACTCCAGTATCTTGCATTTTCATTTTCTGTCTTCGTGTCGCTTAAGATATTGTTTTGTATCTTCGAGATTGAGAACATGCTTAACTGAACAAATTAAAACTGTGTGCTTGTAGGGTGTCAAATGGAAGAGTACTGTACTCTTAGCTTGTTGGAGAGATGTGATTAAGAAACAACTCAGTATTGAAATGCTTGTTATAGTAAGGACTATAATTACTGTAATTATATCATTCAGGATAAATGTATTGTCTGTTCAGAAATAATCACAGGTATTCCCACTGACTGTTGTGATGTTTTAAAGGAAGAACAAAATATGTTTTGTAGCACTGGAATTTTTGAGTCATGTAATGATGGTTGTTCATTACATTTATGCTGTTATTGTGTTAAGACATAATGATCACTGTTAGTTTAGATATGCAACTGCACATTAGGATTCATAAGAACAAAGGACTTGGAGAGACAATGTGGTGCCTCCTTTTTATGTCTCGCAATGATCATTACTAGATGAAGTAACAATAATATGATGCCTGTTTTTGAAGAATTCATGTGGTGTTATTGTCTAAGCACAATCATTTATCTTATTATGGGAGAGCTGCAGAGATCAAACCTTTTTTTTTTAGAGCAGTTTTATTTGGACCGGTTCCGAAACGTGAAGGACACAGATGTGTGAATGACAGAAAACCTTTAGAGAAAGCCACAGATGATTTCTGTTTTCACCAAAGTTGAAGTCTTGGATTGTGAAATGATTTTGAAAGATTGTTACATGGTACACAGTGCACTGCCTCAGAGTTTTACTGGTTTGCTTGTGTCCGCTGTATTGAGCTCTGTTTTTATCCTATGTTTTACTCATGTGACCAGTTTAAATTTGTTAAAAACTGTTCTGTTCGGATGTGGATTGTTTTGTTTTTTTGCTCCAGGAGGGCTCAAAATAAAAAAAAAGGGCTGAGCCCAGAATCATCTCATAGATATATATATCAAAAATTCTACTATTTTACTGTACACAAGTGACCAATAAATACTTTATACAACATTTTAGCATTTCTTTTATAATTTATTTAGTTTAGCAATTCATTTGTTGCGTTTCAACACTGTGTCACAATATTAAATTCAGTTTGGTGTTCAGTTCTCAGCCCTAAAGCCGTTATTAGTTCATGTTTTTATTTTCATCATTCATTAGCCTTAATGCTGAAGTGTGCATGTAACTTAATACTAAATATCTTCAAGTAAGCCATTAGTTGATTTTCCTGAGAAAAACACAGACACACACACACAAAAAAAAAACACTTTCCGCTGCTGCTGACTCAAACCAGTGGTGTGATTTAAGGGCGGCACTATCTCTTTGTTCATCCAATGAAATATGAGAGTGTTCAGGAAACCTGTATGTAAACAGTCATTGTTTTGGCTGATGGTGCTAGCGGTGCAGAAATTACACACTTAAGCTATAATATAACCTAAATACAAAGCCAGGCTTATACTCAGTTTTATAGTAAACATGACCTTGGTGAAAAATTGCAGACATTCCACTATGTAGTGTGTATGTGTGTAATTTTTATCTTGAACAAAGGTCCAGAAGCAGCCTCACCCTGCAGGCAGAGAAAACACAAATGTTACAATCGAAACCAGAAAGAATATGAATACTCTAAAAATACACGTGTGGCTTGTAAGTGGAAGAAGAGCACACTCAAAAGTTCTCAGAACTGAAACTCTAAGCAAATAGACAATCAGTCTAATTTATCCCTAAGGTGATTGGAACTTGATCTGAGGGTGTCTCAAGAGTGCAATCTCTGTCTCGGATAACAAGTAGCATGTCTGTGCTCACTTTGTCTACCAACCATCAATGCCCGGGAGGGAACATGGAGAAAGGACAATGGTGGAACCATCATTTGTCTCAGTTGTTTCCCTTACTAAAGAAAGCATATCACGTAAGGCTTACCTGTGGGAGACACTAAGCCCTCAATGAGTGCTGATGCAGGTGCTGGGACTCCGTAAGCTTTTGCGGCCTGAGCGAGGAGTAACGGAAACAGCCTGAAGGCAGTAGGTGGTTTTCGGACGTAGCCCCTCTATCACAAGCTCCTTGGAGCAACTGTCTGTTTCATAAACTTCCTATTTGGGAAAGATGGGACTGGTGAAGGTTTAGCATACTGAATTTGAGGAGTTTATCATAATGTCCATGATTTTAGGACATATGCTGCCAGACAGTTATTTTGGAAAAACAATAGCCAAATGAAGTGCAAATTGCTCTTATGCATGTGCTATTTCTTTAAATCTATATTTTCACATACATTTACTATACACATTGAACTTGACCGTTTCTAAGTAAGGGTTTCTGACCTCCTCAACATCATTGTGCATTAGGTATATTCTAAATGTCAGTTTCTGCAGTTTTGTCACTCGTATCCTAGAGCCATTTTGTCCTCGCAGAGGTGTCCTCGGAGGTTTGATCTGAACTGAAATGATCCGTCCTGTCATGGTCACCTTTATCTGCGGCGGACTGAAACTGGCTGTAATTTAGAGGAAGTTATTTGGTGAGAAGTTCCACAGGAAGAAAAAATATACATTAATTGTGCTCTTATGCCATCAGAGTCACACTGTGTAATCTTTCTTCCTCTTTGATTGGCACATCTATTTAAAAATCAACCATATGCGAATTGAAGATGATTTCAAATGTAGACAAATGTGCTGAATTCTAAGCTTTACTGAAGGACAATTCAAATGAAAATGATACAGTATACTCACTTTCCCACTGAGGGTAAAACCTGTGGCTAAGGACCCAAGATGAGAAGCCCTCAGAGGAGAACGAGCGGACCCTGGCATAGTACCATTCTCTGGGATCTGACGTTGCCTGACTCAAGTCACACTCCAGCAACCGAATGCCTTGACAGTCCTCAGAATTAGTCCACTCTTTATCTCCATATCTATAACCAAGAGAAAATTCACCAATATGAAACGCTGCGGATTTATTTTTGGGTGTTGCCGATTTTGGCAAATTAATTTCTAAACATAATTTACATTCTTTATGCACACTTACATTTTAGACTGAACAAAATATGTCAGGTTCTTGACAGCTTTTTGTGGATGTTTCCAGTGTAAGACATGTCTAAAGTCCAAAGAATGGAACTTTACTTCAAGGGGAGCCAAATCCTCCTGCAGAGAGGGGCTGCCTTAAAGATAGCACAAATGACACTTTACATGGGAATACTGCACATGTGGACGTTCATTGCTTACATGCAGGCTGCCAATGGCCAAGTAAAGAACTTGAATTGAAGCTAGATAACTGTTTGTATCAAAGTGTATAATTTAACAGATAATATCAGAAATATTAACATGGTGCCATAATCGAATTTCAGTGCAAGAAACAAGCTATTAAACTTACAGTCTGCCCAACAGAGAAGGATAATCGCAAAAGAAAGTTCCAGGCTTTGACGTCCAGTCAGCGCATACATGTTAACAGATCAATGAGTCTGCTGGTTCCACTCTGAGCCTTTTTAAACTTTACCACTTCTCTTTTTTTTTTCAGGTGCACCTGCACATGTCTGCACACGCCATATATCATATATCTTCCAAATTTCATTCTGTTTTTATACACAATTTAATTTAGTTTATTATAAATAAATTACATAATTTATAATAAATCCTCATAATTTAACTTGGGGCTATTCAATTAGTTTCATTTGATGTCCGGATTCTGGAATTGAATGAAATTAGAAATTAAATTGAAATGCATATTCAGCAGTAAAATTAATTAATATTACCAACAGTAACATCTATAAAAGGATAACATTAGATAAAGGTAGTATATTTAGAATATGTGTTTGATGGTATCGTTTTACTAAGTATCTTATTATTCATTTTAAGCTAGAACTTTTGATTCAGCACTGCTAGTGATGTTTCTATTTTTCCCTCAATTTCAGTCATAAATTATAGCCATTTAACGTTACAGTATAACAGAAAGACATTACTGTTAACATTTAATAAGCTCTGAAATATAGGCTATAACAAATATAACACATTTTTATTTAACTTAAAACAATATTTACACAAACATTACACAACTGTATATGCATAAATTATATGGATTAATCTTTATTCAAGCTACTAAAGTCAATCAGCGTGCAGAGCAGTTAGTGATTTCTCTTTAAATGTACATCACTGACAGACCGCAGCAGGTTTCTCTTTAAAACCAGATGCACATGATGCGCATCTGACACACATTCGCTATCCTCCCAAATATTTATGATAATTTTGAGTTTATAACTCATTTAAGACCTTGTTGCAAGGTGTGTGCCCGTTAAAGTGCTACTTAAGATACGTTCAGCGATTACAGGGACTTTTAAACTATAACGTTGTTACTCCATTTGATAATCATCTTCATCCATTGTCTGCGCTTTTTCTTGCCAGAAATAATAACCGATAAAACTGTCTTCATAATCGTTTAAACTAGAGTTGTAGATATCTCATCATAACCCCCTCATAAAGCGCTTGTCAGTGCTGTTGCGTCATCCGGTAGGTTGTTGTTGTGTCCCTTCCTTTTCTTTTTCGGCTGTTGTGCAAACTAATTAGTGCAACAAATAAAAAACAAAACTACAAAAAAAAAACACCCAAGGCATATGTGCGACCTGTGTGTATTCGGGCCGGCTGAAGGCCGACAATTGAATAGGTTTAGCCAAAATTTATTTAGTTCAGTATATTCAAATTTTTGTTATGTTTGTCAAAATGATTAAAGTGGGATTTTTGAATATTAGTTAATTTTCTTATTTTTAAACAAGCAGTTGTGTACATCATTATGCACAACACATATATGTATTGTGCATAATGATGTACACAACTGCTTGTTATCTATAATTACAATATATAATGAAGAAATAGACTAGCAGTACTGACACTAGAATAGCTATTATTCATTGCGTTCCCACAGCACTGGCAACACTTTTCTGCATGGTAAACACAAAATTCAAAAACACTGCAGAACCTCCTCTAAATGTCCAACATAAGATTAAACAGTAACATTCCTTTCCCTTTGCTGAATAACACTTTATCCCTAAATGTACTCTTCTAATGCAGCCCCTTGGAAAGCATGATCTACTGAAAAAATTATAATAAATAAATAAATAAGAATATCAATTGTTAATAACATCTAGCATTAGATATTTAATCCCTTTATGTCCTAAGTGGTCAAATATATTTAATGGTGATCACACAACAACAATAGACTCTTAAAACTCTTGAATAAATGCTTTTTCCCCTGCACTTTGTTTTAAGTAGTTCCTCTGTAAGCATATGGACATCATGCAGAAGTCATAAGAAATCAGGGAATACCTCTCTCACAGTCACTAACCACACATTAACGCATGATGGAAACAAAAAGCGTGGGTTTATGCTTTGAGATGCACGTCTGTTATTTCAAATATAAATCAGACAGAGGTCTTCTTCATTCACAGGAAAGAAGCAGAGGTCTGAACAGGAAAGAGAAATGCACGCACTATAAATTTTAATTAGCTGTGATTTCCTCTTTAATGTGTGGTTTGAAATGCATCTACCTGCTTGTGTTACCCTGTAAGACTCTGACCTTTACCTTTGTTCCCCAACCTATTTATTCACATTTTCACTTCACTTTTATTGTTCAAAAGGGCATTTACATATCTGATATGATGAACAATGTCACGTATTACCAGCTAAATGCCACGCTTTCTACCTGTTGTACCATTTTGTCATGGTTGGTTTTTAAATTCCACTGAAATAAGAACATATGTGACCCTAAGATCTTTAACAGGAAGAGTAACAGTTTGGCAGTGGAAAATGATATAGATTGGTATGTAACTCCATACATACCACTCACAACTTCTGTTTATCCCAATGTAGGTCAGTAGCGTGACCCTGTGTAAAAGAAGTACATTTTAGCATACTTTTAGAAAGAGTTTATGGAAAGAGTATACTTTAAAAAAATCACATCTTTATGCAGTTTCATAATTAACATCTATTGTCTTTTAAATATAGTTGAAGTGTAGTGCCAAAGTATACTAACAACTAGTAAACTTAGATGTAATGTAATTTCTATTCTATTCCAATTTTATACACTTGCCTTTTTTAAATTTTAAATATAACATAAACAAACATTACAGTTAAAATTATAATCAAGAACTTTACATATGCTTTAGGATGTTCACCAAATCAAAAGAACAACTTTTAAGCATGAAAAAATATTTAATAAAACAATCATTATAAAATTTGGTATTTGTGGTTAAATAACAACAAGGTTCCAGTTGATAACTCTATTTAATGCATTAAATAATATTAACTAACAATGTACCATTTTAGTTTATGTTAAGTAATTTAGTTAACTAATGTTAATAAATAGAACCTTATTGTAAAATGTTAGCAAATGTACTTTAAATTCGTAACTTTCAATTTGACAATATGGCACACTTTTAAGAAAAGTGTACTTAAATGTGTTGCAATGTCAAAAAAGGGTACTCTCTTGAAGTAAACTTAAGTAGCCTTTAATTCTATGAATAAAATATCTGCATGTACAGTTTTTCAAAAACATACTTTTAAAATTTTAATAACACTTCTTTTTCACACGTGTGAAGAAATTATGAAAGTTTAATATACGGTGGCCGAGAGAGCTCAACGCGCTGCAATTTAATAAAACACATGCAAATTGAAAAAAACACAAGTGTTGCAAATCATCACAGCACATGCATATAACAAAACACACTGCAAATCCTCATAGCACATGCATATAACGAAATGAGCTGCAAAATCTCACAACACATGCATATAATGTATATCCTTCACAACACGTGCAAATTAAGAAATGTTGCAAACCTGCTACAAATAGCACTGACCACAATGGAAATGTTTCAAGGAGACCCCAAAAAATGTCAGACCTGGCTGGGATTTGCTTATCGTGCAGTGGCTACTGGTCAGTGGAGTTGTTGGTGAACTGAAAGGTGAGTGGGTTTTTTTTTTTTTACTCCCTGATTGCATGATTCCTTTATCTTTTGGATAACATTAGCCAAAATAAGCTGAATAATAACATGATTAAATGTAAAACGTTACTTAAGATGGCTAACTTTAATATCCTCAGCTAAATATAATTTCAAGGTTAATGAAAATAAATGTACAATGCTTCATTAATTGTTTCTTAATGTGCATGTGTTGTGAGGATTTGCAGGATGTTTTGTTATATGCATGTGTTGAGATGATTTGCAGTCCGTTTCGTTATATGCATGTGTTGTGATGATTTGCGGCACGTTTCGTTATATGCATGTGTTGTGATGATATGCGGCGCGTTTTGTTATATGCATGTGTTGCGATGATTTGCGGCGCGTTTCGTTGTATGCATGTGTTGCGATGATTTGCGACGCGTTTCGTTATATGCATGTGTTGCGATGATTTGCGGCGCGTTTCGTTATATGCATGTGTTGCGATGATTTGCGGCGCGTTGATTTGCAGCGCGTTTCGTTATATGCATGTGTTGCGATGATTTGCGGCGCGTTGATTTGCAGCGCGTTTCGTTATATGCATGTGTTGCGATGATTTGCGGCGCGTTTCGTTATATGCATGTGTTGCGATGATTTGCGGCGCGTTTCGTTTATATGCATGTGTTGTGGTGATTTGCAACACTTGTGTTGTCAAACTAATGAAGATGTTTTCTTCATTTGCTGGTGTTTTTTCCGTTTGCATGTGTTTTCATTAGTTGCAGCGTGTTGAGCTTTCTCGGCCACCGTATTAATAACTGTTTATAATATTTGAATTTAACTATTAACTGATCAACAGAACACAAATATAATAAGACTAGGATAACATTTGCCCTCCAATCTCAGGTGTCTTTCAGCTATTTTGTGTGTCCACCATGTGCTCATTGACTGCATGGGAGTCTATAGGCCTCCAGATGGGAAGGGTCAAGTCTACTTTTGTAGGTCTATTAAAATACCTTTGACCCAGTTGCCATGGTTTCATTATCAACGCCATACCCCCCCCCCCCCCCCCCCCCCGTGAAGCCTGTGCACTCACGTTGAGCAGTTTTCCCTTACGTCAATTCCCAGGAAGACCAAAGACAAGGTCCGCTCACCTTTAGTGAAAGAATCTAAAAAAAGTAGATGATTTGATCACTGCCTGTGAGTCACTGCATTCTGAGGAAGTACAGAAATGATCACACAGCCAAGGGAAAAAAAAAAGTTAGATTTATTTCTCCAGGAGATAAATAGAAAAAACTCAATCCATTTCTTTCTGATTGGAGTTTGTTTTTGTCACCGGATGCGTTCAGTGCCATGTGTTCTGTGACTTCCCAAATCAATTCAGAATTGCAAGTTCTCATGACCAACAGATAATTACATGGCTCAAATTAAAGCAAACTGGTTAATATTTGATTAACTTCCAAAATGTACTACAAACCCCTTTCCAAATAAGTTGGGACACTGTACAAATTGTAAATAAAAACAGAATGCTATGATGTGGAAGTTTCAAATTTCAATATTTTAGTCAGAATACAACAGATGACATATGAAATGTTTAAACAAAGTGAATCATTAACAAAAAATTAAGTTGATTAAGTTTCATGGCATCAACACATCTCAAAATAAGTTGGGACAAGGCCATGTTTACCACTGTGTGGCATCCCCTCTTCTTTTTATAACAGTCTGCAAACGTCTGTGGACTGAGGAGACAAGTTGCTCAAAGTTTTGGAATAGGAAAATGTCCCATTCTTGTGTAATACAGGCTTCTAGTTGCTCAACTATCTTAGGTCTTTGTCGCATCTTCCTCTTTATGATGCACCAAATGTTTTCTATGGGTGAAAGATCTGGACTGCAGGCTGGCCATTTCAGTACCCGGATCCTTCTTCAACGCAGCCATGATGTTGTAATTGTCATGTTGGAAAATGCAAGGTCTTCCCTGAAGAGACAACGTCTGTATGGGAGCATATGTTGTTCTAGAACTTGGATATACCTTTCAGCATTGATGGTGCCTTTCCAGATGTGTAAGCTGCCCATGCCCCACGCATTCATGCAACCCCATACCATCAGAGATGCAGGCTTCTGAACAGAGCACTGATAACATCTTGGGTTGTCCTTGTCCTCTTTAGTCTGGATGTCATGCTGTCCCAGTTTTCTAAAAAGAACTTCAAATTTTGATTCGTCTGACCACAGAACAGGTTTCCACTTTGCCACAGTCCATTTTAAATGAGCCTTGGCCCAGAGAAAATGCCTGCGCTTCTGGATCATGTTTAGATATGGCTTCTTTTTTGACCTTTAGAATTTTAGCAGGCAACGGCGAATGGCACGGTGGATTGTGTTTACCTACAATGTTTTCTGGAAGTATTCCTGAGCCCATGTTCTGATTTCCATTACAGTAGCATTCCTGTATGTGATGCAGTGCTGTCTAAGGGCCTGAAGTTCACAGGCATCCAGTATGGTATTCTGGCCCTGACCCTTACGCACAGAGATTGTTCCAGATTCTCTGAAGCTTTGGATTATATTATTCACTGTAGATGATGGTAACTTCAAACTCTGAGAAACTCTTTTCACTGCAGCATTGGGGGAATTGGTGATCCTCTGCCCATCTTGACTTCTGAGAAACACTGTCACTCTGAGAGGCTCTTTTTAAACCCAATCATGTTGCCAATTGATCTAATAAGTAGCAAATTGGTCCTCCAGCTGTTCCTTATATGTACATTTAACTTTTCCGGCCTCTTATTGCTACCTGTCCCAACTTTTTTGGAATGTGTAGCTCTCATGAAATCCAAAATGAGCGAATATTTGGCATGACATTTCAAAATGTCTCACTTTCAACATTTGATATGTTATCTATATTCAACTGTGAATAACATATAAGTTTATGAGATTTGTAAATTATTCCATTCCTTTTTTACTCAATTTTTACAGTGTCCCAAATATTTTGGAATCGGGTTTGTAATTTGGACCAATTTGATATTAATATGTACCTTTTTGAGAGTGAAAGCACATCTCTTTATTTGTATTCATTTATCAACCAGCACGTGAGGGATCATTTACATAGGAACAATGAGTAGAAACCATTTTCCAATATTTTTTTTTCATTTATACTGTGTGGTATATTTGTATCTTTGCATAAAATGTTTACTTTTTAAAAGGCATTTTCTATTACCATCATTAATGTTGAATGTGCAGAAAATCAAATAACTTTAGTTGGTTGTACTTGACATTTAAAGATTTTTTTTTTTTTTGTGCTCGAACTTCCTTGTTCATTGCCCTTTCTCGCTGGATGACAGACAGAGGTGTAAAATACTGACAAACTGAATGCAAAGTGAAAGAATGCACATTGTATCAAAATTATCTAGCCAAAACATACTTGAATGCAAGTCTGGAATAGTGTTTGACCAGATATTAAACTAAAACCTGTTACCAGACATTACATTTTAATTTCAGAAGCTGGTTTTGTATTAAAGATTTGAGATACAGATTGTCGACTATGTTCCCATCTGGGTCAAGTTTGTCCATCTTCAACAAAGTCTGTATTTAAAATATACTTTATGTCAGATTGTGTTGTGATGAATGACCTGTTGTGTCCAGATTTACAGCTGAATTTATGTCATTGGCTGGAGAAGTTCAGCCTTAACTGTAATTTAATCAAATTTTTACATTAGCAAAAGAAAAAGATTCTAGTCATGACACCAGCAAAAACCATTTCCATTGTGATATGGAAATGTACTGAGTAAGAATACATGACTCAGTTTCACTAGAATTCAAGTAAGTACTTAAATCTCTTAAATAATACAAGGAAGTACAATTACAAAGTATTTACACCTATGCTGTTCAGTCTTTGATGGAAAAACACCTACTTCTGTTTTAAGTTTGGAGAGAAATGTAAGATTTTTGTTCAGCAAGGATGCATTCAACTGCTCAAACAACTTTAAAATGTTTTAAGACTTAGAATATAGAATGATTTCTGAATGATCATGTGACACTGAATACTGGAGTAATGATATTGAAAATTCAGCTTCACCGTCATAGGAATAAATTACATTTTGAAATATATTGACATAGAAAATAGTTATTTTAAATTGTAATAATATTTCACAGTATCCTACTGATTTTACTGTATTTTTTATTTAAAAAAATAAATAAAAAAAATAATAATAAAATGCTGCATAAGAGTTTTGAATCTAATGCGTCAAATTTTTTCACCAGAACGAAATCTCTAAAGATCCTGTTAAATGTCAGTTACATTAACAAATATATTCAAACAATGCCAGCATTCTCATTTGGTTCCTGCATTAACATAATGTTTAAAATGACATTTGTTAATATTGAAGTTAATAAGAAAATAAACACCTCTACTCTATAGCCAATGGAGGGCAGTATAAGCAAAGAGCATCATCCTTCTGAGCATGCGGATGGTATTTTAAGTATGAACATACTGTTTCTTTTGTTTTTGTATCTTCAGTAACATTAAAAGTTTGTCTAAACAAATAAATTCTGGACGTAAAATTGCAGAGGGATCAAATAATGTGGTTTAGATGGAGCAGGGCCTGCAGGAGAGGTGAAAGCACAATGAGTTCTCTCACAATAACCCTTAAAGATTGATACAGTCAGCTGCTCTGGCTCAGTCACATGTTTACTGAGTGGTGTGTGGGTTTAATAAGGAAGTAGACAGATCTCTATAATGCAGAACAAGCTGTTGCTGGTATATTAGACTGCTAATAATGCTTCATCTTTTAAAGCTAATGGAAAGTGGCCTCTTAATTGTTATTGTATCCTCACATGTGTTTATGTTCTAATGTGTATCTGTTTCTTTCTGATATTGCTAATAAAAAAAATATATAAAAATATCCTTGTGTTGAATGAAACTTGCTGTTCTGAAGCAACAAGCAATATTCAGAGAAAGGCAATGCTCACTCCATTAGATATTTATGGAATAAACTTAAACAGCCTTTTTCTTATTACAATGATTCACATTAAGATGAAGAGAGCTAGAAAGAAGATAAAATGGATATCACAGTTGTCTGTAACATTGCTTAGAACAATTTTGTGGGAATGGAAACATTATTTAGGGCAAATTTTACTCAAGTTCATCTTGTTTTCTATGTTGAAATTAAGTAAATCGGATAAATATATTTCAAATAAATTATTTTTATATGGTGTGCCAAAACATCCCTATAAGTTACTTATTACAATCCAAGACAGTTAAAATGTATTTATTAAAAGGTATTTATATAAATTATATACCATTTTAAGTAAATCACAAAAAAAAAAAGCTACTAGAAACTGCGTGAAAGCGAAATTAAAATAAATAAGATTTTTGTTGATTATTGTTTATGCACTAATTACGCAACAAAAATGAATCAATTGAGCCTGTTACCAAAACCAGTCTGAACGATTTGTTCAAGAGAATCGAAAGTCAGTGGACAGTAGGATTGAGCTGAACATCTGCTGCGGATAGGGCGAAAAGTTACTTTAAAAGCGGAGAAAGATTATTTTTTATTTTATTTTTATTATTATTATTATTTTTTTTTTTACATATAAACGTCCTGTACGTAATGTGTTTATTACTTTATTGTACGACAGTTTTATCAAAACTTTTCAGCCTAAGTTCAAAATGAGTAACTAACCAAAAAAAAAAAACTTAGACGGAACAATATATGTGCCTAAATATAGTTTTTTTAAGAATGTCAGGAACCACATGAAAAAAGTACGTACAAATGTACAAGGATATTTGAACTGGTTGTTTGAACCGGTTCTTTGAAACGAACTGTTCAAAAGAACCGATTTTGTGGAAATGATTCAGACACGAATTCACAATTCACCTACAGAAAACATCTCGGTTACGTATGTAACCTTGGTTCCCTGAATAGGGAACGAGATGCTGCGGTGACGTCACCACGTATGGGAACACCTCTGGTGTGACGAATGTCTGAAGCCCTATACCATCCCGCCAATCCTATTGGCCAAATGGCGCATAGCACCACCCTGCGCATGCGCACGCATGATATACCTGGGTGCAGCGCGCCATTTCGCTCAGATTTCATGACTGAAGATGAAGAGTTATCAAGGTACGGAACGGCCAGAACCGCAGCATCTCGTTCCCTATTCAGGGAACCAAGGTTACATACGTAACCGAGATGTTCCCTATCATAGGTCACTTCGATGCTGCGGTGACGTCACCACGTATGGGAACGATATACCAAAACGCCTGACGTACCTGATAACTGAGATCAGAGGAAGCATCTGCTCAAGCGGAGAGAACCCGGGAGCCAGGAGCCATCCTCACATCCAGACTGTAGGACTTGATAAAAATGCTCGGTGAGGACCATCCTGCCGCAGCACAGATATCATCCATAGAAGATCCACTGAGAAAAGCTTGAGAAGAAGCCACAGCTCAAGTGGAATGAGCCTCAATTCCTAAGGGCGAAGCGAGTCCGCGCGCCTCATAGGCCAAAGAAATTGCCTCCACCAGCCAATGGGACATGCGCTGCTTTGTAACCGCATGGCCCTTACTTTTATGTCCAAAACAGACAAACAGCTGGTCAGATTCATGCCAAGGGGCTGTACGATCCACATAAGTCTTTAAGCTCTCACAGGGCAAAGACTTAGATCTCTTGATCCAGCCTCAGCAGGTGAAAAAGCTTCCAGGAACACTTACTGAAAGCGAAAGAGGTTAGATGCGACCTAGGAACATAGTTAGGCCTGGGCCGCAGCAGCACCTTCACAGAGCCCGGTGCAAATTCCATGCATGAGGGTGAAACAGAAAGAGCCTGTAAATCCCCAACTCTCTTGAGGGAGGATAAAGCCATGAGAAGAAATGTCTTCAGTGTCAAGAATTTATACGATACGGGCTCCAAGGGCTCAAACGGATGCCCTGATAAACCTAGCAACACAAAGGATAAACCCCATGAAGGAACTCGAACAGGGCGGAAAGGCCTCAGCCGTCGCGCACGCTGTATGCAACGAGAAACTAATGGATGACGCCCCATAGAGGCACCGCCTAAGTATTCGTGGTAAGCTGAAATGGCTGCCACGTAAACCTTAAAAGTGGCTGGTGTTACGCCATCCGAAAAACAATCCTGGAGGAACTCCAGCACTGAAGCCACTGGGCAGTAAACTGGATCCACATTACGATTGCCACACCAGGCTGTAATCAGTCTCCACTTGAAAGCATATAAGCGTCTCGTAGAAGCTGCTCTAGAATTCAATATAGTCTCAGCGGTTCCAACAGAAAGACCGGGACATACTAATGCACTCCGCTCAGTGGCCACGCCCACAGTTTCCACAGATCCGGCCTCGGGTGCCAAATCAGCCCCTGTGCTTGTGATAATAAATCTTGCCTGAGGGGAATCTCCACGGAGAGCCCGCTAGCAGACTGATAGATCCGCAAACCACGGCTGCGTGTGCCATCGCGGAGCCACCAGCAGCAGCTGTTCCACTCTGTCCCGCCGTATTCTGCATAATACCGCTGGGATCAAATGAATCGGAGGAAAGCATACAGACTGGTCCTGGGCCAGCTGTGAGCTAATGCATCCACGCCCAGGGGCGATGGGGGGCATAGGGAGAACCATAGCGGGCAATGCGTAGTCATGTTAGACGCGAATAAATCCACTTTCGCTTTGCCGAATACCCACCATAAAAGATTCACCGTCTGGAGGTGTAATCTCCATTCTCCCTGTTCCAGAGCCTGTCTGGATAGCATATCCGCTCCGAAGTTCAAACGTCCGGGGACATGAACAACTCGGATCGACAGAAATTTTCTCTGAGACCAGAGAAGAACATGTCTCGCCAGCCTGCACAGGGGGCGAGAGCGTAATCCTTCCTAATGATTCAGGTATGAGACAAACGCTGTGTTGTCTGATCTGAGCAGCACAAGACGGCCGATCAGCAGATTCGCGAATTACTGGAGAGCCAGAAAACTGCCAGTAATTCCAACCGGTTTATATACCAACTGCGTTGTGCAGCTGTCCATACTCCATGGGCTGATAGCCCTTGACAAACAGCTCCCCAACCGGTCAAAGACGCATCCGTCGTGACGGTCTCTGGGAAAGCTCAATCCCCAGCCGAACCCCGGTAGGAGAAACTCGGTTGGCATCCATAGTTTTAACGACATCACACAACTCCGTGTCACCGAAATCGTCGGATGCGGAAGACAACGGGGTGAAATATTTCGTCTTTCCGCCCACTTTTCCACTGAAAAGGGGCGCATGTGAAGTAACCCCAGACAAATTACGGGGAATGCCGCTGTCAATCGTCCAAGTGGTTAACAGATGGAGGCCCTGGAGCCGCAACGGGGCCAGAGCTACATCCATGCACTGAGAAGTACGGGGTCTACGACTTCTATAGCCCCTTTGCTCAGCAGAGTTGACATCTCCTGTCACAACACTGCTATTACCATCAGTCTACCACCGTGGAAAGAATTCAGCGGAAAGAGGCGGGCCTCTAAAAAGCGAATTGGTGTATCCGTGACAATTGTGCGTAACACCCATTGAGAAATGCCGGGCAAGCGTTACACGCGACCCAAAACGATACTAGCAGTTTCTCAAATTTCCGCTTTCTGCAACGTTGTCATACACAATGTCCGTGCACGGAAAAGCCTGCGGCATTCGTGCACAGGGGAAGTGTATGCATAAGAGCTATTGCGTCCCGTTGTGTATAATCCTGAACGTGTCCACGGCAGGAATTAGACCAACGAATTGAACATCAAGCTCTGCCGCTAACTAAAACGGCGGCTGTGCGAGCCGTCATAAATGGGTCGTCTGTGTAAGACCCTAGAATCACCCCTCAAAATCTGAAAGCTGGATTGCGCAGTGTCTGAGGGATTATTAGTTATTATTTATGCCTGGCGTCACAGCCCGATCCAATGCTGCTCGAAGCGCTGTTTGCTGCGAGACAGTCAATGTCAGAGCGTAGGGACTGCAGTGAGTGTGTTAGATGCGCATTAGCGGTCCAACAGCACTCTATAGTGGAGGGCACAGTCCCTGGCGAACATGAAGTAAAGCGCATGCGTAAACTCGCTGCGTTTCGTTGTGTATAATCCTGAAGCGTATCCACGGCAGGATTCAATTCACCAAGATAAAAATCGGGCCACGTCGCCATTGCGAGAACGTGGCGGCTGTATGAGCAGTCATAAACTGGCCATCTTTGCCAGCCTTTTGTACCGCCCCTCAAACTCTGAAGGCTGGATTGTGCAGAGTGTCTGAGGGGGCGCTCAAATGATAACTCAATCCAATGATGCTCGAGGTGCCTTTGCTGCGAGACAGTCAATGTTAGAGCATGGGGACTGCAGTGAGAGGGTTGGATGTGCATTAGCAGTCCAACAGCACTCTCTAGTGGAGGGCACAGACCCTGGCAAACATAGAAGGAAAGCGCAAGCGTCAAACTCGCCGCGTTTCGTTGTGTATAATCCTGAAGCGTGTTCACGGCAGGATTTAATCCAACAAGATGACAGTAGGCCACGCCGCTAGCGAGAACGTGGCAGCTGTGTGAGCCATCATAACTGGCCATATTCGCCAGTCTCTCGTGGCGTCCCTCAGACTCTGAAGGCTGAATAGTGCAGAGTGTCTGAGGGGCGCTCAAATGATAGCTCAATCCAATGATGCTCGAGGTGCCTTTGCTGCGAGACAGTCAATGTTAGAGCGTGGGGACTGCAGTGAAAGGGTTGGATGTGCATTAGCAGTCCAACAGCACTCTCTAGTGGAGGGCACAGACCCTGGCAAACATGAAGTAAGGCGCATGCGTCAAACTCGCTGCGTTTCATTGTGTATAATCCTGAAGCGTGTTCACGGCAGGATTTAATACAACAAGAAAACATTAGGCCACGCCGCTAGCGAGAACGCGGCAGCTGTGTGAGCCGTCATAAACTGGCCATATTTTCCAGCCTCTTGTGGCGTCCCTCAGACTCTGAAGGCTGAATAGTGCAGAGTGTCTGAGGGGGCGCTCCAATAACAGCTCAGTTCAGTGACGCTCGAAGTGCTTGTGCTGCGAGACAGTCAATGTTAGAGCGTGGGGACTGCAGTGAGAGGGTTGGATG
Source organism: Carassius auratus (assembly GCF_003368295.1). Taxonomy (NCBI): domain Eukaryota; kingdom Metazoa; phylum Chordata; class Actinopteri; order Cypriniformes; family Cyprinidae; genus Carassius; species Carassius auratus. The sequence goes on along the minus strand of NC_039255.1, from coordinate 14,720,166 downwards.
TGCATAGCAGTCCAACAGCACTCTTCAGTGGAGGGCACAGACCCCGGCAAACATAGAAGGAAATGCATGCGTCAACTCGCTGTGTTTCGTTGTGTATAATCCTGAAGCGTGTCCACGGCAGGATTTAAACCAACAAGATAAACATAGGGCCACGCCGCTAGCGAGAACGCGGCAGCTGTGTGAGCCGTCATAAACTGGCCAAATTCGCCAGTCTCTTGTGCCGTCCCTCAAACTCTGAAGACGAATTGTGCAGTGTCTGAGGGGCGCTCAAATAACAGCTCAGTTCAGTGACGCTCGAAGTGCTTGTGCTGCGAGACAGTCAATGTTAGAGCGTGGGGGAGAACGAGAGGCTTCTCGTAAAGAACCGTAATAAGAGAATGAAATTTTTCCCGAAATAGACACGACTCGATACGTCTAGACGAGACTAGGTCGCGGCGGAGTTAGGCGCGATCCGTTTGGCTAGAGAGGTAGTCAAACGGCATCGCTATATAATAGCATGTCACTAAATCGTGGCAAAAACCCGCGCCGTTCGTGATATGCGCTGATAAGGCTGCTTCCAGGACCTCGAACCTCTTGGTGGAGGTCCGTGAGAAGGGTAGTTTATCCACCGCGTGGATAGCCACATATTAGCACACTGAGAAAGGGGAAGCGCGTTTCTCCTGTCCGCTCGGAGGGAGAGAACCGCTTATGCCGGTCAGAGCCTACTCTGAGTAGAAGCTGCGGTAGACAACATAGTATAAAGCAAAACTGCTCTGATTAACGCGCTCGAGTAGGGGAGAGCGAGCAAGTGGAAAATCCAGTGCATCACTGTACTCATAGTCAAGCCGCACATATCGCCCCTAACCAACACCTCGTGCGGGGCCTCGGTGACCGCAGAAGCGAACGGTGGGGGTTAGACGCGAGGCGACTGAAGAAATAGACTCCAGAGCGCGGATTACTTTCTTATTTTACCATAGCCGTAGGCTATCACAGAGAGAACATGAGAGAGGCTGCAAACGAATCTCTCATGAGTGCCTCCCTGTGATAAACCCATATACGGCTCTTACCTTTCGTTGACTCATCGCGTCCGCGAAAGAGGAGTTAACACTGCTCGAAGAAAATCGCTGGAGAACGCGAGATGATAGGGCACAGATGATTCGCTATTCCTGAAGGAATGAAATCTGAGCGAAATGGCGCGCTGCACCCAGGTATATCATGCGTGCGCATGCGCAGGGTGGTGCTATGCGCCATTTGGCCAATAGGATTGGCGGGATGGTATAGGGCTTCAGACATTCGTCACACCAGAGGTGTTCCCATACGTGGTGACGTCACCGCAGCATCGAAGTGACCTATGATAGGGAAACAGAACACAACACAGCCCCCGGAAACAGCAGCCCTTCGTGCAGCACGATTGGTGAATTTTCAGAGTGGCGTCATATACCCGCGCTTTGTTTGGAACGTCAGCTTGTTGGCGGGATTCAGGCTTCGGGAAGAGACAGACAGCCACTGTTTTGAGATGTTAGTTTGTTATTAAATGAGAGTTACATATAATGAATATTTAGTTAAAGACACCTGATATTATTGTAACATACGTATTTCATGTTAAATGCGCACGAGGACATTAGTGACAGAAAGCAAATGATGTTACTTAAACTATGAACTATGTTAGCTAGTTAACCTAGCATTATACAAGTTCAGGAACTATAGTTACTGTTTATGAGAGCTGTAACGTTACTGCTGTGTCTGTGTGTATTTATTGATTGTCAACTACTTTGTCTTATTTTTATAATCGCTGTAGGTCTGTCAGTGCTTTTCTATGTGTCTTAAAGTCTCACATTGTCCAGTTTTAGTAAACGTATTGTTAAAACTCTGTGTCTAGAATTGCAATGCAGTTTCCAGGCAGAAGAAAGAAGCTGATCGGCAGCTCTCAGAATGATCTGTATGATCACTGTCTTCAGTTCTATGGACAGCCTCCCCTGGAGAACATCTCTCTCGCTGAGTTTGAAACCTTTGCAGTGGAGAGGTTGAAATGTGAGTCATCTGCATGCCTCAGGTGTTTTTAAGAGCCTTTGAATTAAACATTTTTTATGTTTCAATTATATATTTGTGTGTATACTTATGAATTGCATTTTTTTTCAAGTGCTCAAGACTGTGGAAAACATTGGGGTAAGCTATGTGAAAAACTCAGACCAGTACAGCAAGAAATTGGAAGCTGAATTTTCAAGTCTGAACTTCCCACTCAAGACAGAATTGGTGAGAACATTTTCTTCATATATACTGTTTTTTTTTCTCATGCTGCACATTGACTACGTTCATTTAAAAAATCTTCAAAACATGCAATTGTCTATAATGAAACAAACTATCCTATGTACACAACACACATACACAACTTAAGAAAAGAGGATGGATGTTTCATTTTACTATATTTTGCTCATAAGTCTTAGAATATTTAAGACTAAGAGTTGTCTTTATGCTTTCAAACTCTTTAAATGAGTACACTCGCTTTATGTTATACAGTAACTCTTTTTTTTTTCCCTCAAACAATCTGCTCTAATCACCCAGGGTGACCGGAAGGTTCAGGGAGGAATATCTGAATATGAGAAACGAAGAAAAGACCATATCTCCCATTTTATTCTTCGCTTGGCGTATTGCCAGACGTAAGTGTTAGTCATGTGTAAATCAGGATGGACTGTTTGGTTTGGTCAATTATCTTTTTCTATGAATCTTTTTTTTTTTTTGAGCTATGAATATTCATTTATGTAACATTTATAATCGAAGTTGAAACTAAACCGTTTGCAGAACTACATGCAGTCATATTCTTTTGAATATATATATTAAGGTTAATTTATTGGTAAATTTTGAAATGTAAGGTATAAATGAAACCATATACTTTTATTTCTTTTTAGGGAGGACCTGAGACGATGGTTTATCCAACAGGAAATGGATCTTTTCCGTTACCGATTTGGTGAACTTACTCCAAAGCACAAGACCGACTTTTTGCATAAAAATAATTTGAAGTACGAGACGGTGAGACTGCTTTACATATTAATTGAATTTTTGAAACCTCCCACAACTCACTTTCTTTTGATTTTATCAGAAAAATCTGTGTATTGTATTAGTTTACAAAAAAATAAAAAATTGATAAAACTGTCTATTTTCATAGAACTATTTACAGACACAATATGTAAAAGTGATTTCTCATCTGTAGGTGTTATTTTCTTTCCAAATCAGATTCAAAACTCTTGGCCAGCTTCCCAATAAATGGCTGGCCGGTCACTTTGTCGAATGTTTTGTAACTAAAACATGCTTGCTAAATCTTCATTTCATTTTTTATTTCTTATTTGAAAGATAAGATATGTACAGGTCTGGGCCAGTGGAAGAGTGTGTTTTCATGTACAGTCCTGTAGGGGGCAGTTCTACATTAAAACATTGTTCATCTCTCAGTTCATGTCTTTCAGTTCCACTCTCTTAACAATCCTAATATGATTTCAGAACTATGCCTGAATGCTTATGTTTTCTAGCCATAAATAAATGCTAATGCCATTATGCTACTGCATAAAGGTTAAACAATATATTTTGTCATAACCTTTTTACATGATAATTTAAATCTGCTGTTTTTCTTCCAATGTGCTCTCTGAATTGTGGTGATAAATGCCTTTGTCTTCGCCAAATATTGTCCTTGCTTTAGCTCTTCTACTTCAAACTAAATGTCAGCTGTGCAATTTCTTCCCCTTTCATTTTACAGGTAAGTGCAGAGGAAAAGAAAAGCCTAAAAGACAAGCTCATCACCTCCAGTTATGGATTAAGTGGAATCACAGTGGAAGAATATGACTTCTATAAAGTAAGTTAATGGTAACATCTCCATTATAAAAATGATACAGAGTTCTGAAAAGCTATTTAATGCTGAATCTTTTTAACTTAACTCTGTAACTTAGTATCTTGTAAAAATATAAGACGGCACGTTAGAAAGGTTCATTTGAAATCATTACATTTATTTTAAAACAAGTTAAAGTTTATATTGCATATTCCAAGTCTTATAAATGCTTGTCAAAACTAGAATGAGGTTTTATTAGAATTTATTTATTAACCCATCTGTCGATAATTTAAAATAAGCATAAGCTGTAATACTTCGACATTATGAATGTACAGTTGATTTAAAAAATTACCAATAAAGTGTTTTCTGTGTCAAAGGTCCCATTTCAGGATGCCCTGGATTTAGTGCGCACAAGGAAAGTCTACTTGCTGGCTGGAAATGCCTACATTCCCCACCATGAAATTGTCACGATTGTCCTTAATGACTTCCGAACAAGACTGTCCAAAGCACTTGCGGTAAGTAACAAAATTGGAGCCCCATTACACAACAATCGGTGTTCACCACTAGAGATTAATTTGTAAGTGACGAGATGGATATTTTAAAAGAAGCCTGTGCTATGTTACTTTGAAAGAAGGCATTATTAGAAGGGATTTTACATTTGGTTTTGATTGAGAGTGGTTTCGGATTCACTCCGAGTTCAAAGATACAAAACTACCCACATTTACCTTGTATTCCTTCAATAAAACTCAAAGGGTTTCTATTTTGAAGGGTTCATGGGGGTTGTTGTAAGCTGCAGAAGCAGAGCTTGTAGTTAACAGTTAGAGTTGATGGGGGGGGGTGCGTTAAGGCGGTCTTGGAAGTCTAGAGAGGTAATGCAATCGAAAGGTTATAGCAGTCATGTGATTGCTGTTTTTTTTTCTCTAAGTGTAGAAGAGTGGGTGTAAGAGATGATAGTTTGGAGAGGCTTAACGTACAGTGCTTGATGGCACACACTGAGAAGTCATGGGTCATTTCCACCTTCAGACGGAGATTAAAAGGTGACTAGACGATGGAGGAGGTCATAGGGAGGGTTGTTGGTCAGGAAATCAAAAGCAGCTTTTCTGTTAGCTCCTGCCGAGATTGCTGTAACCCACCATGGAGGCATCTTGGTTTTTTTCCCCAACCCTGCCAAATGGCAGCAAAATGTGCTTCCCTGCAATAGGCTATTATCCTTTGAAAGACTTCACATGTGTTTGTATTCCTACCATTGAGTTTCTCCCCTTGCATCATGTTTAGAATGCATGTTAATGTGATGTGTTTCAGGATATTTCCAGCAGACGGCACGCTGAGGGCTTTTCATGCTCGAGCTTTGCTGATTCCTTGTTGTCTTTTGTGCAGCAGCACAAGCACAAATATTCAAGTATACAGGGCCATTTTACAGGGCTATTTTTCTTTTGAAAATAGTTAGGCACAATGTACTGGATATGCTATATTGAAGAAATGTATTACAGTACATTTATATACACAGACTTATTGGGTCTGTAAGTTTTTTTTTGTGTGTTTTTTTTTTTTTTTTTTTTAGAAATAATTAGATTTAATAATTTTAAATCTCAAGAATGCATTAAGCTGACCAAAAGTAAACCATTTATAATGTTATAATATATAAAAAAATAATGCCGTACTTTTTTCATCAAGGTTTTTGTTAGCATGAGTTCATCTGTTATTTTATTAAGGGTTACGTATAAAATGACACTCTAAATATAAAGTGCAGTTTAAATATATCATTTATCTGCAGAACGGTGTGGTGGCTGTTAAAGTAATAGCTGCCTGTTTGTCATCTTCACTCCATTAATATCTGAGATTCACATGTGAATGTCTGATGGTAAACAGTGTAGCAGCAGCAGGTTTAATTGCTGCTATAACTGGAGAAATGAAAATGTGTGCAGGATATAGGGAACAATAATAAATTTGGGCAGCTTTGTGAACTCCGATTACTTAACAACATTAGTCTGCCCAGCTTGGGTTTAATTGGGCATTTTAATTGAAACTGGGGAGCGGTTGTGTTCGGTTGATCGCTGGTAAGTGGAGAAGAGACAGGCTTTGTGCATTTAGTGCTGGCATGTAGTCTGCATTCATTTCCTTGTGCTTCTGGGATTGAGCGTTCTTTGTGCTAGTTGAAGATGTTTTTTAGGAAATGTGTTTTGTGCCATGCTGTTTCTGAGTTTTGTGTCGCACCTGAATCTTGGGCATGAAGAAGTGTCATAGATGGATGATGCAAAATTAAGAAAGTCTCATCTCAGCATGGTAAATTATCTTTCAGCTTGGCAGATTTTTCTCTTTTCGTCATCTACATGCCATCTCGTCAAGGCCGGCCATCATAGTGAGTCTGCCAGGCATTTGGACAGCTGGTGCTAGGGGTTTTATTTCAGCAGCATGTTCTCTGAGAAAAGTCATTCAGATTATTATTTGGTAAGTTCTTGTCTGACCGCAGTGGAGAACAGACACTGCTAGTCAACGGTCTCGCTCGTGCCAGTATATTGAAGCTGTATAAGCCTCCACAATAATACATGCTGGCTAATGAAAGCATATGCTGCCTGCCTGTTGTTTTTCATTCAGGATGGCCACGCTGAAAGAAAATTTAAATCTGTCAATCTTCATATTCCCGTCAACTCCATAAATCAGGCTTGGAATGGGTCTTTTGTGATACTCCGAATCATTTCCAGTGAGATTGTCTAAAATCAGCTGCTTGGTTTTAAATCTTTAGTTTAACTCTAAATGTCCATTTTAGTAGAGCTTCCACTGACCAGAAATTGGTTGAAACCAGCTTGTACTGCATTGCCATTGAAAAATGTACATTAATTTATTTTGCACACCCATTTTAATGCTTTTAAAACATAAAAGTCCCCCCCCCCACACTTTTTGTGCTGTTGAATTTTTTTTTTTTTTTGAGGGGTGGGTAATTTCCACTGATTTGTCACCGAGATCATCTTATTTAGCTGGCTTACATACTGATAAAAATCAGTTTAACATACTGATACTCATGACACATGATGGTCTTATATCTAGTGCCATATACATTTTTTTTTTTATAGAAGTACAGTGTTCAGCTGATGAAAATGTTTTCCAAAAAAAAAAAAAAACTTTCAGTATACAAAAAATCCATAAAACTGTTTTAAAAGGTATGAGTTGTGAAAATGACCTGGTCCAGGACCTTTATACAGTGCATGCCATTGTAAAGAATGTAAGTCCATCCCTCACAGCCTAGTTTCATTTGTGTTCAATTCAATATGGTGTCTCACCTGATTAAGGTCTATAAATAGATCTACAGATGATGATGATCTTTTGCAATTTTAGTGCTCATACCCCATGTTTCATTGGCGGCCTGACAAACCTTCTGAAACTTAGTTTCTTTGGAAAGTTTCAAAGGTTCTCCTGGCAGGCAAGCTCAACTTGCAAATTATGATTAAAAAGCCTTGTGTCCTGTTCAGTTTTTAAAAGAGCGGTCACCAGCCAGCAGAATGTGGTGAAATACAAAGGTAGTTATTTAGAGTTAATTGTGTCCATGACGAACAAACAGAACATCTGACATGGGGATACGTTCTTAATCAGAGCTGAGCTGCAGCTTATGGTCCGACATTTAAAGCTCTATTTCCATCAAAGTCGATGTAATTCCCTCTCCTTGTTCAAAAGTCATCATGAATGAAGCGGCTCACTCTGCAAATATTCAACACTTTTTGAAAATAAGACCTCTGGTATAATCAGACTGTCCATTGGTGGAAATTATTATTAGCCTGAGCCTTATAAAGCGTGTTAAAGACTACACCATCTCACTAATTCTTTTTCTGTCATATTGGTAATGAGGGTTGGTTTAAAGCTTCAGTGTTCTTGACTTTCACACTGTTCCTAGGATTCTTTTTTTTTTTTGCTAGTCAGATCAGTAGTTCGGGTTTTAAGAAGTTCAAATGATTTATTAGGTCATTTTTCCAAAAAAGTACAATTTAACTGTAGATGGAAAGAAATTAATATATAGCCACACTTTTGCTGGATAACAATGGTATACTCTGATTTGTAATTTTATACCTATCAAGATGCTTCTAAGGTATTAGAAGTCTTTCAAGTATACCAGCCATATATAATATTATCATGGTGATATTAACATTAGCATAGTTTTCAATAACAATGTTCACTTTATCACAAAAAACCAAATGTTTAAGTCTGTATCATATAAAAAGATACATACATGCTTAATAAATGTATGATGTAGTGACTTTTCAGTAGTGGCCGCTCCATCAACATCCTACTATATCAGCTAGCCATTCACATTGTTAAGGTTTGCTTTAAAAATTGTGAAAATTGTGGAATTGTGAAAATGTGAAAATTTAATTGGTAAGTTATATATTTTTACTCTGGATCTTTTATAGATTTAATCACCAGCCAAGTTTGCTGACTTAATCATGTCAGTGTTTTTTTCTCTCATTTAGCAGAGCCAGTCCTAGTTATGAATCTAAAAATATCATAAGTGCCCTCTCTGTGTAGTTTTAGATATTTGAAAGTTAGGTTAGATTTTGTGTTCATTCGAGAGTTATTACCATAATTAATCTGACATAAAACAATACATATTTAATTAACTCTGTTTAAATACTTTAGAAAGGAAGTTCTAAAACATTTTTTCTCATTCGGGCTCTCATGTAGGTTGCTATGTCTGCTGTATACAGTACACTTCCATTTAAAAGTTTGAGGTCCGTAAGATTTGTTTAAAGAACATATAAATTTAAATCTTACTGACTTCGTAATTTACTTGAATGGTAGTGTTTAAGGAAATAAATGAGATCTTTCATGATCTTATATTCTCATATGGCACACCCCTTGATTGAATTTTGACTGCAATAGGCTTCAGCGAGTTTATTGTGCTGCTTTGTGTTTTTAAGCCTCAACATGCTTTTGAGTGACTTTTTCATATCAGCCATAAATGCTAATAAATAATCCATCATCAGTTCAATCGTAGATCCAAATAAACCTGATCATTGAACATCTCTAATAATTGTATTTATTGTAACACAGTAATGTTATCCCTTTAATACCTGTGCTCTATTGAAGTAATACGATTTTAAAAGGCCTCCAAAGATTCTGTTTAATTTTGTAAAAGTGTTTCTTTTTTATCACCAGGTTGTGAAATATTACCTTGTCGCTAGGCATCACACACTTTTTGAAAGTATAGCTTAATCTAATTGAGTGTCACCTAGGTAGAGTAGAAAAACACAAGCACTTCCACTCTGCCTGCCAGCGAATTGAAGCTGTCAATCCAGAGCCCAATTTTATCCATTTAGCTATAGCTGGCTAGTGCTGTGGAGGTGTCGATGGATGGATGGACACATGCTGAAGAACATGGCAATTGGAATCTCTCAGTCTTGCTGGGTCCTTCCGTAACTGAAAAGCCATCTTGAACAGGTGAAGGTTTACTTTCTCTTGTCCTCTTGGGTGATTAACGAGCAAGCACGGCTGTTGTGTGTCCAGACGAAGGGCTGATGTATTTCTCACTTCATTATCAGATCAATGCGGAGGGACTCTGATAACCGCTTAAGTCAACAAAGCATGGGGATTGGCTCAGATATATATATATTTTTTTTTGTTTGAAAGTGTTTATGCATCAACGAGGAATGAGTATCTGTTTCACTCTGAATAGTCCAATATTAACTGTATCTTAATTAAGTCAAGTATTTGAATAAAATTCCCTCATGGAAATTATCAGTTGGCTTACAAATGAACTATATATGCAGCAATGTGCTTGTGCATTAAGCAGTAAATTATAACAGGGTTGTTAATGGATGGATAAATGCACTTTAATGATTTTGAATCGAACCTTCAGTGCAAATCAGCATCTGTTGTACTGTGCACAGATATGTAATTATGCATGCTCAAAAGACATTGCTGGACTACATAGAGTGCAAATATAAAGTGAATGTTACCTGTAATTTTAAAGTAAATTTCTAAAGTACTGCGGTGAAAGCGGTTATTAAAAAATAAATATAATTTAATCATACAGTTACTATTGTTTTGCATTAACAAGTGAAGTTAATCATAATATTACGTTTATTTCTTGGTGATGCATATTTGATAGTAAAGCACTGAGCTTGAGTTGGGAAGCATACAAAGTGTACTTTTATTAATAACAGTAATGTGCAAAATCTAATTTTATATGGAAAATTCATGTACACTTCTTATTAAATGTACGGTACTTTTTCTAAAGTATTATACTGAATTGATCAACTTCAGTGCTCTTTACTTGTATACTTGAATCAGTCGCAAATTGAACATGTTTGTGCTTTACAAGACACTTTGTGACTTTTCTTACTTTATACACATGAAAAGTGCAAAACTTACAACTGACAACATTTGATTTCTTGATTTGTATACTATAATAGTGATTTTAGAATTACAAATTATAAAGCAAACAAGTGGAAATTAATGACTAATAAGTAGGTCTGCACAATTAATCAAATTTCTAATCGCAGTTACAGTTATGGATGCCACAATTATGTAATCGTTGAAATAAAGTGGAAATTAATCATTCAAAGACCACTTATGTTATTCTGCATGCCTAAGATGCATTTTTTTTTTCTACATGTTATCATAAGGGTTCTTCCATTATTTTAATTTTAGTTTTAGTGTAACATTATAAAACCATTCATATTTGTACTTTCTTATAGACCTAATTTAAAGAAGAAACCAATCCGATTTGCTTAATACTATAGAAAAGCACAACGTTTTTCAGTTAGTGTGTTTTCACCTTGTTTATTTCATATAATCATCAATGTAAATTGTGATAATAGTAATTAATAATCTGTTATTAATCACAATTACAATTTCAAGGGAATAATCGACAATTATGTCATAATCGTGCAGCCCTACTAATAAGCCAATAAGTGCTCCTCTCCTCCCATATATTGGTTATAGTAGTAATGATGTCTTTATAGATTTTATTTTAAATAAGTGTTTGTTTACCACAAACTATACTATATTTTGGTCATCCCATTAAAATGACACTTAAATTGTATAATTTTAGAGCTTTAAAGTGCTGGAAATAGTTGAAAAACTTGAAAGTCATTGAAAAGTGTTTGAATTTCTCCTTCAAAAGGTTGTACAAACCCTGAAATAAATAATGTAAAAACCTTTTGACTATTTCTGACAACACAATGTTTATAATTAGCGTTATTACTTCTTGTTTTCTGACATGCGTCAACGCTGTTTGATCTGTTTATTTTCTGCTCAGAATTCTGAGCGTAATTGGAATTTTTAGATCTCACAGCAACCTTATTATTTATTCTGCAGTGAATTCAAGCACGTTTCACTGGATCTCGCAGTGCTGTGCAATAACTGGTTCCCGAGAGTTTCTCATGCACAGCAGAAATGACAGGACTTATGAGTTTGGTTTACAAAATTTAGTTGCACCGGCAGAAGAAATGGTCGCAAAATGCAACCATTTGGTAGCAATCTGGTAGCAGGTTTAAATAGCTTGTGCCATTTCTTGATGGTTTGTGCAGCATTTGTAATTTTTTTGTAGTTCTCCTTCCATCTAGTGTACTGGCCAAAAAACATTAATGGAAACTAGAAAGGTTTTCATTGTAATGCAATGGCATCTAACTGGAGAGGCAGCATTTATATCAGTGTGGTGAGAATGTGTAGTTAAAAACACATCCGCTTCTATATTTTTAATTGTCTTTGAGTCTCATTCTATATGTTCCACCCACAAGTTTGCAGTCCAGTGTTCTCGTGCTGTTGATTTATGAATGTGTAATGCCAGGCTGGAGATCTCTCCCTCTCTTTGCTGTACCAAATGTCCTGATGAATGCTAGAGGAGAGAGATGACCTCCTTGTGGGATCCAGATAACAAGATTGATTCGGGTTCTTTGTCGGCAAGTCTTGCCTGGGATGTAATGATGTGAGCACTCCATGCATTTATCAAAGCTCCACTTGTAGTCTTGTCTTCAGTGTCTCCCCTCTTGCTTAAATGCAGAACAGGGAGCGTTTTAAGTTGTTTCCTGTCTTTAGGGAAGATGAGAGCCTTCGGGCATGTTTTGTACAAACAGTTCCAGAGAACAGAAGCATTAATCATTTTATAAATATTTCTGGCATAGCACACAGGTTTCATGCCACGGATATTATGAGAAACATATTGACGATTAACAGGATTTTTATTTGTTTGATTTGATTTTATTCATTGTTCTGCCTGTACAGTAGCTGCAAAATATTTGTGAGATAGAGTAATTGAGAAAGCATGATGCATGGAAATTTGCAAAATAGTTTAGTAATGAAGGTAAAGATTTATAATGTGCAATTGGAAATGTCAAACAGGTGAATGTTCAGGAAGAGACCAATATACAGAATAATGCGTTTTGAATTATGAAAGGAGCTCTTTATTAGATGTTAATGATTTCGTGTGAATTATTGATTTTCTTATAGACTGGACTAACTTTTAATTTATTGCATGGATTTTATACTGCTAATTCCTCTATTTTAGCCTTGAGGATGTTAATGTGACACATTATGGATCGTTAAAGAACTGGAAAGTGGCAGCAAAAGTACAGCATCAGGTCTTTCTCTTTTTGTGGAGGTGAAATCTTTCCAAGAAAAAGGCTTCACACACTGTGCTCCTCTCAACACCGCCCACTTGTGAAACGCGGTTGTCGCTTCAATTTTCCAATTTTCCTCTCACAAAAAGCTAGGGCTTCTGAAAGGCACTTGAATATAAATATTTTAGGCTTGTAATTATTTGAGGGGGAAGCATTGATGTTTAAATATTAAAGGCTTCATCTCTTAGTATGCTGTGACAGTATTTAAAGGGGCTCTCAAACTGTCCTATTGCACAAAGTCTCAGACGTCTGTTACAGCATCAGATTATAGCTCAAGTATGGACGGGTAATTGTATTTTCAGCTGTTTTATTAGCATCTTTTTTCTGGTTTGATATTAGATCTACATGCTTGACATTCTTCACACTTCAATCGAACACTTTAGGATAAATTTGCAGATTGTTGATGTAATTTAGTTTATTTCTTTTTCACCCAGAGTGATGGATTCAGCCTAGGAGATAGCTTTAAGAATTGTGTATTACATTTCTCTCTATTGTTTCAGAATAGCTCATAGAAATGTTCTTATAGATTAAATGAATGTTTACCAAAACTGATGTTGAATAAGTTTTGGTTGTGTCATGTTGCACCATCGTGCAAACTCTGAATTTTCATATGAATGATTTTAATTTCCAAAAAGCAACCACCGTGATAAATATACTATTAATATTAGAATTATAGAAATATAAGAAATTTTTTTTACTATATAATGGGACCTTTTCTCATTTATTTTGAGTATATTTTATGTTAATAATATGTACAAAGTCCGCTATTATTTCAATAATCCTCAGCATCTAATTGTTACTTGTATTGTCATGTGTGCATTTTGGCAGTAAAGGGCATAAAGCAAGTCTTCTAGATGATTTAAGATTTATTAAAAAATGTTTTACCTTTGTGCCACATTTTTTGCCATGGTGTTAAACACTATTACTTTTTGCAATTTTATAGACCCTCTATAAAACCCCCATTAAAAAACTAAAACAGCTGCTGGAAACTTGGATATATGAGGTAACCTCATTTTAAAAATGTGATTTCAGTACCAGGAAAAATCCATGTGCATTTAACTTCTTTTTCTTTTTTTTTTCAAGCTATAAAATATTTTATCAGGTAAAAATCCTTAATACTTAAGTTATACCAGTACCCTGGTACTCGACTAACTTCACAAACATTCCTCACTCCCTGTTGTGACTTTTTCCCATTTTTCCTAGAAATTACTTCTAAATCATCATGAATGTACTGCTTCTCTAACATTATATATATATATATATATATATATATATATATATATATATATATATATATATATAAATACACTTTATATGAATGCTGGTTTTTCTTCTGCTGCAGTGCCAGCAAGCACGTTGATGCTTATGTCTGTTACACTCAACATCAGTATTACTCCAAATATATTTTTCTGCACTTTATTTTCTACTAAACTTGCATTGTCCTCATTGTCTGTTGCTCTTTGCAGTCGTATCTGTATTGTACCAATGACTATAGAATACCCAAGACATGTCACTCGTATAGTTTTGAATGGGGAAATATGCCACGCTCAATATGGCTGTTCAATCACAGGAAGCCCCGCCTTCTGAATGAAAGAGCCAATAACTAATCTGTAAAGGCATCTCGTCACTGCAGCTTTCGTTAGAAGCGTCCCGGTTGCTGTAGAAACAGCGTTCTGAGACGTGCTCTTAGGACTGTGCATGCACACTGGGTGATCTTGCCTGAGAAATAAGCTTTTTATAATGCTATTTGAGCAAAAGTAACAACATTTATGACAAAGTTGTTGTCAGATTTCTTTGGTGATTTCAAATATGAGATTTAATCCTAGCTTAGTGAACTGTTTTGGAGAATTTGATGTTTCCCCATTCAAAGAGATGCACTTGGATGCTCGAGAGGCATTTCAAAGATGGCCACTGAGTGACATGACTTGTCTTAAAGAGACTTCCATATCTAGTGTTTATTTACATTTTAGTAGTCTATTTTAATGTAGTTTAATCCGTGTTGTTTTGTCCAGTCTTGCAGTCTGGTGTTGTTTTATATGAACTGCGGTCCTGAAAGAAAGTTGTTTCGATTAGCTGTGTACACACTGTGTATGCTTGAAATGACAATGAAGCCACTCTGATTCTGAGTCTAAATCACGAACAGCTATAAACGTCATGGGGCCTTTGAATATTGTTATAGACGGTAGGGGGCCTTGGAGTCAAAAAGGCTGAGAACCACTGCTCTGACTTCCTAGAATTCAGCCTGTCTGTTGTCTGCTTCTGTTTTTTCATAAAGTGAACATGTCACATAGGCATCATGGGAAATGTAAAATTGACTTCCATTGAGACATAACCTTCGAGTTTGCTCTCAGTCTGTTCATCCCTCAAGTACCTCTGTTCGCACATTGAGTGAAGGCCACTAAACTGCACAGTAGAAGAAGAGTGGAATAGGATCACTGTTTGCTTTTCATATCACACTGAATACATTTAAGGACAGAAGATGATGATGCTAGATAAACGCATTAACTCGCCTCAGTACAAACTCTACAGTGTGTACAAAATACAGACCCAGCACATATTTTTCCGGTGACAAGTTTAGTAGAGTGAGATCGACATGAATTTAAAAAAGGGAAAATAAATTGTCCTTAACTAAGTAATATAAATGATATTAAAGAGCCACACAGATGGGAAATCAAATATTACCTGTATTACAGTGTATGATGTAGCTGTCCATCAGTGTAAACAATGTGCAAAGTAATTAAACCAAAAACTACACGATTTATAAAGTTATTGGCTTCTAAAGTAGTCGACTCTGAATCGCTGAAACGAGTCGTTGTAGATTTCAAATCTTTTGCCCATCTCTATGTACGTCACTAGGAACACTTTGCATAATAAACTCCGCCTACCGTCTTCAGAGAAACAAAACTCTGACCTGCCCCAAAGAATGAAGATCAGAAGAACCAATGGTTAAAATTAATTTTTACCACAATACCAGAGCAGTACAACAAATCCCTTTTGTTGTGTTCACAACATTTCACTGATGACTGCTTTTCTAGTCTCGGTGAGTACAGCGGGATTTTCAAAGCGTTTGGCCATAAAAGAGGGTTCATTACCAACTTTACTTGGACCAACAAGCATCTCCGAATCACAACCTGCAAGTATGATTATGAAGTTATGTGTTTGTTTTCTCCCGAGCGTCTTATCAGTATGTGTGCTGTCTGCGCTGATCTTCATGTACAAACACGTCATTAAAATGAAGTGTAACTCCGTGAATACTCAACGAAGAGACATGAGAGAGATATCTATAGAAAGCTTGACATGTCTACTTTAAAACTAAACAAGTGCTGCTGAATATTCTGTGATAAAGTAATCCATATGAAAACAACACGATGTCTGTTTTTAATGTCTCCCTTCGTTATATCTAATGTGACCACACCCCCGCGCTGAACGCGCTATTCAGATTCAAACTGAAGCACGGCTTGAATACACCCACACAGAAGAAAAAGCAGCGAGACTGTTCAAGTTTTTTATTTGAGAGGAATAAGACATAAATCACCCCAAAAAGATGCCAACGCATTGTTTACCGTGAAGTTTTGTGCGGAACAACCAATCAAACCTATGTCAGTTGACCAATCAGAACACAGTATAATACCGAAAGGTGGGGTTTAAGGAAACTGAATCTTTTGAACAGCTTCGCGCGAACCGTTTGGGGATCTCTGAGAATTTAGGTAATTTTAAAATGATATTTTGACAAAATGACAAAGTTTTGTAAACCTAATGTACAGGACTTATAAACAGTGATAGGAAGCTTAGAATGTTCATCTTACTGGCTCTTTAACAACATGTACTTGCTATGTAGGGTTTGATTTAGTTTCTTGTAATTACGGAGATTTGTAATTCATGTAATGTAATTTACTGTTGCTACTAGAGTAAATAAATGTAACAAAGACATTAATATATATAAATTATATTGCTGAAAATAATAATAGTCCTCTGCGCTTGTCTCAGAATGCGTCTTTTGAAAATTCACACAAAGCGACTCTCACTCACATGAGCGAGCTCTGATTTGCCTATGATTCTGGGCTTTGTCAGTGATCTCCATTTAACTGTTGGCGAATGGAAAATCAGGGCTTAAATGATGTTGTATATGGGCGACATTGCTGTTGTTACCGTTTTTACACAGTCTAAATAAGTCATCATACATGAAATAAATCTGTCTTTATATTTTAGAAAGCGGGTCTCCTGCAGTCGAACATCATGCAGTATTTTGGAGATCTTGCCATTAAAAAGTTTTAAATCCCCTGCTTTCATTTTGTCTACCCAGGTCTGGCTGAAAGTCTTAGGTGATGTCTGCTGTGCATCATAGCAGCAGTCCTACACAATTTCATAGGTTTCATCGTGTCTTCATAAAAGAAAAATGACTTCTGATCTGAGTGTCCAGGTGTCTGGATTCCTCACAAAAGTGTTTCCCAAGTGTCTTTTGTGTTAAAATGCTTTGGTTCCTTTTTGTAAAGTCAGTCAGTAATCTGTGCGGACCAAAGGATAGTAAATGATCCTGCAACATGCATCAATTCACAGCAGTCAGCCGGCTGTATGGTCTGCCAAGTTTTAATGCCAACTCTGCAACTCTGCTGCTGTCCCTGAGCTCCAGTAATTTGCATCGAATGACATTTTGCTGTAACGCTAACAAGAGAAGCCGTTGTTTTCAATCAATCAGCTCGTGAAAGGCTCTTGAAGTCAGCACAGGTATTCTCTGGAAAGTGCCTGAGATTATTGTGCTTACACAGCAAGTGTGATGCTGGTCACCAAGGTTAACACAGATCCTCCCTATACGCAATTACACAAGCTCTGTAGGGGTCCCCGAAACACCAGGGGCCCCCCTTGCTCTCAAAGACGATTTAATTTTAGTTTCATTTTTAAATTTGGCCAGCTGTTATGAAAACATAAATGATATATATATATTTTTTATGTGGTGTCTTGCTTGAGACTAAAAAAACAAGTTGAAAGCGTACTGAGCTGTAGAATGGACACGGTTTCTCAGCTTGCTTCAAGACGGAGTGAAACACAGACAAATGCGATTCATTCGTTCATTACTACTCATACCCCACACCCCGGCCAACATTTAAGTTTTTGTAAATAACATTTTTAGGAAAGGCAAATAAAAGCTGAACTTTTTTTTTATGCACATAAAAGCTACGCTTGTTGTGGGAATGCTTTCATTTTTAATTAAATATACAGTGCAACAATGCATAATTTATTTTGTTTGTTTAAAAAAAAAAAGTTATAATCTCCTTGTAATCTGCCTTGTGTTAGACATACATCCTACATCTCTATATCTTTGTTGTTCAGATTCCCCTCAGTAGTTCCAGTTAATCTTGTCAGTTATTGCTGATTGCTTATCGAGATTCTGATGTCTCCATTAACAAAGGGGAGATGACTTTTGCAGCCTCGTTCCAGACTATGCTAATCCAGCACTCAATATGGCCTATCTGTGGATTTATGAAAGTAACAGTGGGCTTTCTAATTTACGGCTTTACACAGATCCATCTTCAGGAAAACACGCAGAAAGGTCTGGTCAATATGTTATGATCAGATCCAAACATTTAAAAGCTCGGAGCATGGTTGTTCAGGATTTAAGCAGCTTGCAGGTTGCGCAAAGCAGCTGGCCATTCACATAAACGTTATTGTTGTTGCAGGCTTATGGGTTTTGAGAGGTTTGTCTTCTCCAAGGACTTCTTTAAGACATTTAGGACACGAAAATTAAGCCATTCTCTCATGTGCTGAACCATGTGATTCTTTCAGAAGTTTTTCTCAGAGTTTCTGCTCTCAGTAATGTTTTTTTATAAGCTGCTTATGAAATTGTATGAAATGGCAGTCATCCAAATTCTTCCCTTTAAACCCAAAGCAGAGTTTAAAACGAGTACGAATTCTAATGCAAGTTGTGTGTATGTGTAGGTACTGTATAACAATATAAATAAGTGTAAGTGTGTGTTTGTGAAACCTGCAAAACGTGCTCTGCTCACTATATCCGTATGTGCTGTACACTGCTGATCTTGTTAGATTGCTTTCTTGTGCTCATAATGCAGTGCAGTGACTGTACCTTTCCTCCGCTAAAGATCACCAGATTCCTTTCGCATAGAGATGAACTAAGCTGTTGGCGCTTTTGCTAACAAGCAAAATCCAGAGTGCCTAGCTGCTCCTCAGAGAGTCCAACAAGCCTCTGTAGGACCACAATGACGCCAATTAGCCGCTTCGTCTTCTCACCATTTGCATAGCCTCTAGCAGTGTGCGCAAGGGCTATCTAGGAGTTGAAGTCCCTGACAAGCATGCCTCTCAATTATTTCTTGTATATTTCATCACAGTTGAATCACCATCTGGACCAGTCCGCTCATTAGCTTTTCCTGTCTGGACAATTTCACATGTTTTTCGTTGCCAGCTCTTTAGTCAGTGTGACATGTTCAGAGGGAAGGATTGTTTCAAAAATAAAATAGCTGTTTTTATTTCTATTGGTGAACCACTATTGATTTTGAGGTTTTGATGCCAATGTTGATACACAACACACTGTTTGAGATTCAAAGTCGAGATGCACAATAAAATTCCAGCACAAACTAATATTTGATCATTGTTAAACTAATACTGCTATTGAATTCACTCTTTATTAAGTATTTATACACTGCAGTTCAAAAAAAGTTTAGACTTATACTCACCAAGACCATATACCATTTATTTGATCAAAATAGTCAAAAACAATTAAAATGATGTGTTTTGTTTATAAATATTTATATTAATAAATAAGATAGAATTTATTCCCATGAAGACATAGTTAAATTTTTTAATTTAGAATTTTACATTTCTTTCCCCCAATATTCTTTGAATAGAAATAAAAAACTTTTATTAAAAAAAATAAAAAAAATAATAATTTGTAACATTTTACATGTCACAACGTGATGCTTCCTTGATGGATAAATGTATTAATTCAAATATTTAAACATTGAATTAAAATAATTATTTCTCATTATTATGGTTTTTTGTTTGTTTTTTAAGTATTTCTCTAGTAAATGTTAGATGCTTTTCAAAAAGATATTCAAGAAAAAAAATGTATACAATTTAAAATGAAACTAAAATGATTGTCTTAGTGTTAGGAGCATGATTATTAGATTTTAAGTGTTAAATACACAATCAGGGTTGTTTTTTACTTCCTACATTGAAGGAGTGTGTGTTTTCAGGTCTGTACAGACCTTGACTTCGGGGAAATGCTGCAGTATGCATAATATAGACGTGTCTGCAGAGTCATTGGTTTGTTCTTTTCTGCTTATCTCTGTAGTGACTCCAGCTGAAGTAAATTAATTTTCATATCAGGCTTAAAGCTTCAAGTTGGCATGTTCGATCATTTTCTTGTCTGTCTTAGCAGCCTGTCAGCTGATGATGTTGTATCCAAACATTAATGGAAAGTTAGCAGATATGCTCTGTTTCTGACTGATGGACACCAGTACAGTATTTGCTCAGCTGTATACGGATGTCCTTGCACTACTTGTTTCGACCTAATGGGGGAGTTGTCTTTCCAATTCTTCTTTATTTGTCTCAGCAAGCATTTTTTTATTGTGACATCTGTTCCCTAGTAATGTGTTTTAAGCAACCAACTCAATAATCAGTTAAAATGGGAGTCTCACTATACTTTCCACAGTGATTAATTAGTACACTTTGTGTTTCTGATTTGTTGGTCTTGTAACAGAAAATGAACAAATTAGGTTCTAGTTTTCAAGGGGACGGACATTAATTTTATTCTTTGAAATTTCCAGATTTCCTTAAAAGAAGATCGAGATGCTGCAAAAATCTCTTTGTGGAGAAATTTCTGCAGAGATTTTTCTTTTGTCATAGAATAATATCTTTATCCAGTATAGCAACATTATAACAAGTGACACTGGTTTGATCCAGACAGAAGGAAGCTAAGCATATGTTTAGCTGTGAACTAGTAAAATATTAGTGAATGTTACTGTGTCCTTTGGTACCAAGAATATTCATAAACCGCATGTTAGTCATTCACATTCCTTATGGCCAGGTCCTGCATGTTATTGTGTGCATGCAATTATTTTGGATATATTTTGTTTGCTTTAAATAAAAAAAGCGAAATTGCCTATTTGTTGATGCATGTCTTGGTGAAGTCAGTGTAAACTGACAAGACAAAAACATTTATGTCAGAGTATTATTGTGCATTAGACTTTGTAGTGTGAATTAGTGTTGGGTGGTATGGTCATTTTTCAAATTGTATATATCATATATGTGTGTAAATATATAGATATATGTATATGTATATGTGCTGTGGAAATTCAGTTGCAATTATTAACAGCTGCTGACTTTGTGGCAGGTATTTGTATATGTCATCGTTGCTGATGCAGATATTTCTACAGCATATGCACGCAGCGTGGGATCCATGAACAATCTCTTCGAGTTTAATTCAGTTGCTGTAGAGAAAAGTCTTTATGATGGTGATCATGTGGTAATGTATTCCACAGTGCCATATGTTCGGGAACACTGTGAAAAGATGATGTATAGTTTAAATGAACTTTAAGGTACACTTTTGGTTGCACTTCATATGTTATAGCTGCATGTAAAAGTTTTAATGTACTTGCATGTCTTTACACATGGGATTGCTTGAAGTTGCAGTAGTGAAGAGATGAGTGTGACCTTGTGCAAATCACATCAGGCTCCAAGCTAGCGTCCTATCAGTGTCTTATACACCTGACAGGCTCAGCTGAAAGTGATTGTCATGCTCAGGAATGGACAGAAGTCTGCCACCATGTTCCTCAGCAGGCCGGCCCTCTATGGCACTTTCCTGCTTCTCACTTCTATTTCCGGCCAGTTATCTGGATCACCAACATGGCTGTTGTGGAGTAATGACTGTGTCTGGTTTTCTGTGAGCCGCCGTGGCTGATGTGTGTTACTGTAATGGCTTCTCATGCCCATGGAGGACAGATAGGAGATATTACTGGAAGTGTCTCATTAAATGAGCATAAAATTGAAAGCTGCTTCCCATCTGACAGAGTTTGTGCTGAGCTTTTATCTCCGATGACATATGGTTTGGATTTCACTTTGATAATACAAAAGGATAAAATGATTCCTGAGTCTCTTTTATGGAGTTTGTATGTTCCCTCAGTCTGATTTTCAGAAGTGTCACAATTGTGCAGAAAAAGACAAAAAACAAAGATAAACGAGTAGTTTCCTGGATGTTTCATAATGATATTCGCAATGCCTGAATGAATGTCATAATTGATAATTGATGCACTTGTTTTAATGAAACGGTGTTGTGGGGTTGGATGGTGGACGATCTAGTTTTAAAGGTTGTGTGTCAGTGGTCATTGGATGGTAAAGTTGGCTGCCTGCGCTGCAGTTTGTCAGCATCACGAAAGCTTGTCCTTATCTCTTCATCATTGTCTCTGTTTTGCTTCAGTAAACAGATATCCTGCAACTTTAGCAAAGCATTGATTTATGATCTTGTGCTGAATATATTTAAAAACATTATTTACTGAAAAAAAACACACAAACTGAGATTTGATTTGATACAATTTCAACTACTTTTCTTTTGTGTTTATCATTTGGTTTGTAAGTAATGTTCATGTTTTGTATCTTTTGGCCATCTAAAAGACTTCCAGCTCATTGGGTACCTTTTATTCATTATACTGTTCGGATAAAATTCATAGTTCATTCTCCAGTTATTGACCTTTTGGATTTATCTTTACTGCACTGCTGTAAAAATTGCTTTAACCTCTTACCCTTATCATATTTGTAGTAATTTTTTTCCCTTCTAGATGACTGCACGATCCCTGCCAGTGGTACAGTCTGATGAACGACTCCAGCCTCTTTTGAGCCACCTCAGGTAATTGACCCCATTGGAATGTGTATATCTCTTCCGACTTTAAAGTATATTTTTTATTATTGCATTGTGATTATTACAGCAGCTTTGTGAAAGTCAGCTATTTTATTCAGACATATCCACATTGATCTTCTCTCTTTTTGTTTCTTAAAAAAAAAAATAGGAGAAAAACATTCAAACAATATTTCTTAGTAGTAGCTTGCAATTCTCTTGGCTACCTAAGGACAGACGGTCAGCTCAAGGCCAGCTTTGACTCTGACTGCTTTCCTTTGTCTCTTGCACTTGCTTTCATTCAGTCTCTTTCATTAATGCTCTAAGCACAGTCCCATTATGATGCACAAAGTGTCTTCCACGTGTGAACCTGGTCTTGCATTTTGGCTGCAGCCCAGCAGGGATACCAGTGTAGTTTAAAGCTGGTGCTCTCAGTCACTGGCCAAACCACTTGCACGGATGACCGTGTCCCTCCACTTGCTTGCAGTGAAGGGGAACAATGGCAGTATTCCCAACAGTCAATTAATTTGCTTTTTGATGGACTCTGAATGAGAGCATTTTAATTGGATGTGTTTTTAGTGGCTGCACAGGATTGGCTAGTAGACGCTTTTACTTTTTCTTAGCACTGGGCAAGCCAGATAAGAGAATGTGAAGGGGCCGGCGTGCAGCTGAACATTGAGGGATGTAGAGGAATGGGAAAGCAGGGTCTGCAAATGGTTAATTATTCATACCCTCACACATGGCCTGAGCAGATGTGGCACTGTTTTGTGGGACCAGAAGAAATCTGCTCCTTTGCACAGGTCCCATTTTTGTATGAGCTACTCCTGAAATTGTTGTGTTTTGGATGTTGTTTAGTATTTGCCATCATCATGATCTCACCATGTCGGTTACTGTTACTAAAAAGATTCTATTTTAATATGTTAAAATGTATTTTTGGGTCATGGATCTTTACTCCAGTCTATTCTCTCACATGATCCTCTGAAATTATTCTAATATGCTTATTAAAAGGATCATTTCTTATTATTACTTACTCTACCTTATAATTTCTTAAGTTTTTGCATGAATAGAAAGTTCCAAAGAATAGAACAATTTTGTGACACTTTTTTTTTTTAATCAATTTAATGCATCCTTGCTGAATAAAAGTATACAAATTATTTTGAGTGGTAGTTTAAGCATTCTGGTAAAAAGAAAAAGTAAAAAGTAATCTTTCCATTTACATTTAAAAAAATATATTTTGCAACATTCTTGCACAGTCTGTGTGTATATATATTTTGTTTTTGTTTTTCATCCCACCAACATCAATCAAAATAAATATTTATGTCCTGTTCCTACATTTGGTCCAAAATGATCCTTTGATCATCTTTCTTTTTCATCAAAATTTGCAATACATTATATAAAATTTGCTTCAGTGTGCTAAAACTTTTACTTGCCTAAAAATCCTATTTCAGTCTCTAATATTGCCTCGAACTGAAATACTTTTTAAAAATGTGCCATAGCTAAGAAGCTATCAGGTCTGCATCTTGCAGAATCTGTATTGTTTAGAACTATGTGTTCCACTTAAAGTATTTTGTTCCTCCACCGGAACACAGCAGTGCATTTGAATAAGATTCCTATCAGTCTGTGTTCTACACTGACCTTGTGATTTCTTCTTCACTGTGATTGGCTCTTATAATTTGTTCCCTTATTCTTTTGTTTGTAGCCATGCCTATGTGGGTCAGGACTACAGCATTCAGAAGAACATTGGAAAAATTTCTCTTGAGCAGATTGATGCAGTAAGTAACAACTATAGTTCTTGACAGAGTTGCATTCATTCTCTAAAATGCTATATACATGCTATAAAAAAAAAAAAATCCTGGGCACGGAATTTATTTATTTATTTTTTGTCATTTGTCTAGACATTTTGTCACATTTTTACTTACTGATTATTTTTACTTATGTCTGTTCTAGAGACATGTTACATCTTTTTGATAAAGCTCTAATTGGTTTTCTTTTGGAAATATGTTTGCATTTATGACTGTAAAGCATGTCTGTGTGTGTCAAAATCATGATTAAAATCGAAATCCCAAAATTTTATCGCACAGCCCTAGTATCCACTAAAAAAAATTCAAGTGATCGCACTGGCTCCATATGCACAAACTATTGGATATAGCGCACATTTATCTAGGTTTAACGTTTAAACATTGTTATATGCTTGAACTGTTTTATATCAATAGATTTTATTTAAGGCTAGTTCTGATGATTTGAGAATTTATCAAATGTAGGCTATGATCAGCTTACTGTCTGCTGCTGGCTGCTTGGTCGTTACTTAAAAAAAACTAAAACTTCTATTTAATGAACAAGAAATGCTCCAATTTTTCTAAATTAATTTAATAAAAAAACAAAAAAGAAATACAATCACTTTGCTATTACATACAAAACTGAACTATTTTAATAGCTGAAACAGTAGTATAAGCTGTTTAGGGAGAAGGGGGAAAAAAGACTGGCTTGGGCCGGTAATTCTTATAAGCTGTCGGACATTGGTCAGGCTAGGGCCCGTGCAGGGCTCTAGGGCTCTAAGCCTGATTATCCCGCCACCAGGCAAGTGGATCAGAGTGCAGATCAAGGGCTTCCTCCTGCAAATACCTTGCGACTTCAGTATATGCACAGATTCTTTTTGGGACTCTTTAGGATTTTTTGTATTTATTGAACATTATCTGTAGACATACTGAAACCTAGCCTGGTGATTAAAAATGATCGTACACACACACACACAAAATAAACCTCCCATATGTTTAATGGACTGTCCCTCTCCCTTGCGCAGGAAACAGTTTTTTTTTTTTTTTCCTAGAAGCCCCTTGAACATATGATGGAACAGTGACGTCTGCAGATGTATGGCTGTACACTGTGCATTTTACATGAGTGCTCAGACCTGAGATATAGGCTATATATAAAAGCTGTTTCTAAAGCTTTTGCTGTGTGGATTAAAAAATAGGCTAATAAATATATTCAAATATCAGACAAAATTGCGTTGCAGCCAATCCTTTAAATTTTAAGGGATTCAGAACAGAGCAACATAAAGACCTGAATATATGATCAGATATACAATTATAGGACAAAGTTTTACATATATGCTATTATAATTTGTGTTTTATTTTTTAATTGTACCGAATTATATAATAAAACCCAAATTTTAATTGGGGCTGTTTTAGGCCTTTCCTTATTTTTATATTTTAGACATGCGTCTCTTCATTGTATGTGCTTTTAGAGAGAAATGCAAGAATTTCACAGTGAAAGAGTTTGATATTGTGAGTGTACACAAACAAAAGTAGACCTTTACAGTTTGGAATGGCGTATTACTCTTATGAGCAAAAATGACTGCCTATTTTAATTTGTTTCCACTGTTGGAAAAAAATGCAAGTGATAGCCCTGGCGCCTCCATGTCCTGCAGCTTCCACTCTCCGCACAAACGATTGGATATGCATCTAACGACGCACATTTATCGAGGTTAAATGTTTAAACTAACAATTATATTTCAGCTCAGGGCTGGTTGTTGTTTCAATTAAGTGGCTCATCAGCACATGCAAAATTGTATCCTTCACGTTTTGCTTTTATTTGAACATTATTTGATGCATGGAAATCGCTTATAAAGCAAGCCATTTTCAATAATCAGTCTTCTCTTTTCTTCGCTTCCACCAGCTCTCGGGCAAGTCGTTTCCTCTGTGTATGAGGCATCTCCACAAGGCATTGAGAGAGAACCACCACCTGCGGCACGGTGGACGCATGCAGTATGGCCTCTTCCTCAAGGGCATTGGTCTTACTCTGGAACAGGCCCTGCAGTTCTGGAGGTCAGAGTTTGTCAAAGGGAAAGTCGATGCAGACAAGGTAACGCTTCAACTTTAGCCTGTACTCCCTCACTTAGTCCCGGTTTTCCACAGGTTTTTGTCCCCAGGCAGTTACTTAAGCAAATGTTTGTGTTTCTGGGAATTCTTTGATGTTCTACATTTTTTGCTGATGCCATTCTCTTTCTTCATCCCTCAATAACTCTTGAGAGGGTCACCCAAATGAACGAGAGAATATATTAGAAGGCCAAGTTATTTATTTTGATGCTGGAGATAATTTGCCAATCTTCCATCGTGTCCTTAATTACAATTCTAGAGAGGCACGTAAGATCGTATTTTTTGCGCATGGTACATTAAACAAGAAAATTACACACCCCATCTTAGACCTGTTTCCCTCCTTCATGCACTCCGCAAATGAGTGCTTATTCCCAGCTGATACTCAATCAAGGAGAAACGAATGAATTTCACATCCTTACCTGAGAATGGCCGTCCTGTCGGGCATGCTTTTGAAATTATCGTCAGTCTCACGAGAGCTCAGTACCAGCTCAGAAATAACTTATTACATGCTGAATTTCTCTCTGGCTGCTCCAGCTGTTCTGGAACTCCCAGTTTTATGTTTTCTTGTTTCTTTTGGGATTGTAGCTGCTTGGTTTTTGACAGTTTTCTAGGGATGCACCAACATTACATTTTCAGGCTCTATAACAAATGATAACTTATAACAACTGATAGCTGTTGATTAAAAGTTTACAATATGGACTTTGCATATTGGTGAACTGAGCAATTAAACTAACTGACTAGCTAAAATTTATTTTCTTAATTATCAGTCAATCATTTATGGAGTCTCAGCGGTCCTTGTGCTGTGTGGACATATGGTCTTAAAAAGTTTCTTCTTCTTGTTGTAATTCTAACCATTGACAATTTGTGTGTAAACGTTTCCTTCAGTTTTTTTCCCCCTCATAAGCATTAGAGGATTTATTAGACGGTATTTGTGTCAGCAGCTCAGATATCAAATATGCAATTGATCTACTTTAGTGCACAAGTGTATGACTGTCCAAGAAATTTAAAATGACAGAGCGTTGCTAAGCGGTGGCATATTTTCTGTGTCAGTGGCAGAACTTCAAGGGAAATTTTCTGAAACTCTGCCTGCTTGGATGCTTTGGAAAGATGTAAAGTATTCATGACTGGTACAGGACAGCATTTTGTTATTATGTAACCTATACAAATCCTACTACAAATCATTTATACTATTTGCATTTAATATTCAGTTAATTTTTGGACTGAGGCAACATGATTCAATTGTACCAGCACAGTGAATGCAAACAAGTACCCTGAAATGGTTTTTGTCATGTTCTGATAAATGCATTATTCATGGGTAGATACACACATGGGTAGACACTCTAGCAATAACATGGTAGTTTTTGATTGGTCTACAGCATCTTTGGGTCATTTTCTACAGAGAAGTGCTTTTTGTAATTTGGAGGAAATAAGATGTCAATTTACTTTCGAAAAAGCAATGAAAAAGGATCAAGAGGACAGACAAGATGGGAAATGTTTTACCAAGCACCTCTACAAAGCAAAGTGTAAAATAACCATGAACGGCTGGATTTTAACAATGTAGTGTAACATTTTAAAATGTTAAGATGGTTCAACAAATGATGTTGACTTTTGGCATTTATAGTAAATTTAAGTGTTCATATCATCACCAAAAAAAAAAAAAACTATAGAAAATAGTTTTCAGCAGCCTTGATTCTCGAAGCATTTTTCCCATAGGAATTACAGGATGTTACAGAACTGTTTTGGGACAAATTACTTCTAGCAATTCTCTGATTGTTAGAGATTTATTAATAGAATCATGGGTATTTGTTGTTTTTCACCAGGAATTAAGTAAAATAGTATAGACTGATGGCTTGAACTAAAAGCATATGCCATTGATTAACAACCTCAGAGAGCATAACTTAAAGTTATCGTTAAACATAAATTCCACTATGGATTGATGAAAATGAATGTTGTTTTTAATTCCAGAACCCCACTATAGCACTGTATTACATATATACTGTGTAAATTTATTATACATGCTTTTTTTTTATTTATGCCCTCTACACAAATTATTTTAGTCTTATTTTAGTATGTGGATAAAATCAGTGTACACATGCCACCCTACATGTAAAGACCAGTGCCCCTGTGCAAAGCAATTACATTTTCTTGTGATAGAATGCCCAGGAGCTGTGTATTCAAGCACTATCCCAGTTCTTGCTGCTTTACCATAGCAGTAGCTTAAAATAAGACCCGCAGGACAAGAATAGTTAGCAGTGGCCAGCCTTCAGAAAATCAGAATCCAGGCCAATTTAGTTATAAAAGAAATGCTGCGGTACAAGACCATCTGAAACTTCTGTGCACAGTCGAGTGGAAAAATCTAATATTCATATCCTGTGTGCCCTGTTCTTTGTTTTTGTCCTTGCTCTTAACATGTTCCCTGAAGCAAAATCCAAGTACAGATATAGTGAGCATGGAAATGAATGAGTACATTTGGATGGGCATGTCAACGTAGTCTAACCCTGCAATGGAATGGCTTTCCATCCAAGGTGTTTATCTGCCTGTGGCCAAAGTTGGTGGGATAGGATCCAGCATTCCGTGTCCCTACATAGAAGCAGTTTGAAAAATGGATGATTGGAAGTATTTTGAATTTACAGTACATTATCTTTTACATTTACATTTATCGGTCAAGTTTGGGGTCAGGATTTAGAAACAAAACAAAAAAACTTTTATTCAGCGAGGATTCATTAAAAACACATGAAGGTTTTTTTTTGTATTTATTATTATTTTTTTAATAATAAATGCAGTGCAATGTTCTTTTGGTACCATATTAGCTTATATGTTGATATTGTATATTTTTCATTATTTTAATATAAATTCACTTTTAAATAAAGTGTTTAGTAACACTGTTCAGTGTAATTTTTAGCAAATCCAAAAAAATAAAATATATATACATTTTGATGATTTACATAGTAATTTTGTTATTCTTACATCAGCATTTAAATGACTGATTTTATTTTTCAGTGTTTTATTTCTAATTTCTTTAGACAAATTGGTATAGAATTTTAATGCCGTAATACCGTAATTACTATTACCGCAATGGTGCAAATTGTCAAAATCTTTTTGGAACCGTTCATGTGCAAGTAAAAAGCTTTCACAGTTTGCTGCCTCTACTAAAAGTTGAAGTAGCTCTCTTAAGCACCAAATATTTGCCTTGCTGCACCAAACATGCTCGAGTTTAAAGAGGTGCTTTTGCTTTGACTACTACTAAGCCACTTTCACAGACTCAAAAGCAGTCAGAGCTTGTACATTTACAAATATTCCTTCTCTTAGCCGCCAACTATTCCTCTGGAAGAAGTCAGGAGGTGAAAAATAAATAAATAAATGAAAGAACACATCGAGACAAACACATTCTCCGGTGGTCACGCACCGCCACTTGCAAAAGTGCCCTATTTCCAGGGTGGCTGCGTCTCGCTCAGTCTGCCCTCTCAGGTGGAACTCAGTCCTCCCATTCACAGAGAACACATTCTTGCTTACAAACCAGCGGATGGTGGAGTCGGTGGGATGCAGGTCACAGCTCTGTGAGTGATGTATGCAAGGTGTCAAGGAAATCAGATGACATACAGCCCCCATTAGCATTCCACTTTCACTGGCAAATACAATCACACCAACACCTCAGTCTGGACCGCTTGTTTTAATTTAGTAGTGGGTGTGGGTGGTCGCAGATAATATTCTGAGGAATAATCTATGCGTTTCTTTATGAAAGAGTTGTTTCGATGTTGTTTTGCCTTTCACAGCTTTCTGTTCCTATCTGCTTTGGTATGCATGAAAGGTTGCGGCTATTTAGCACCTAATGTTCAGATACGATTCTGATTGCTGTGTGAAGCACGGGACCCTGACTGCACCTGATACATATCCGTGGCATGGACTTTGTTTGGTGTCTCATTCATGCTGTGAATGGCTGAGGGCAGGCCGCTATGGCCATCCATGCTCCTTTCTGGCTAAATGGATGCTGTTAACTCTCATTTTGATTGAGTGAGCACAATGTGAGGTGTGCTGTAGTGATGGTCATTAGACTCTCACATATTGCTACGCTCTCCACTGCTGAAGGACATTTCATAAGCATGAGAAATTCTACTCTTCAGTCATAAAGGAGAGTCAGGATGCTTAAATGTGACTTTACTGGCTTATAATGTGTGTGCATAAACTCGATTTTTAATATTTATGGCCTCTTCACAGCATGTCAGCAAGATGTTCAGCACAAAAATCCGGGCTGATTTTGGTATGTTAATATTAATGTATGTTGTCTGTTAATATTAATGTATATGAAAAAAAAAGCTATTTGTTATAAGTGAAGTTTACTGTTAAGTGCTCTGATGTCAGACTCATTTTGAATAAAGTTTTGTTAAATTGTTAAATACCCTGCCTCCACTACATAGGCAGATGTTTGTCACATCATTATAAGTGTTTGATCATCACATTTTGAGTTATTGCAAAAAATGTGTATATATATTCTGTATAAAATATATATTCTGTAAATTTAGGCTGTATACTCTATATACAGTACCAGTCCAAATGTTTGGGCACCTGAATGGGAAGTTTTGACTATACTTTACTATAATATAGCCTACACATAAAGAATATCAGCCAATATTGGGTTTCGGCATCAGTTGTTTTTGTGGTTGTGGTTGACTTTTGCTCCCTAATATCGGTATCGGCATCGGCCCCCCAAAAAGACCCATATTGGTCATGCTGTAATTAGAACCCCTCTCCTTACAAAAACTCTGGTGCATTAACAGCCTGGGAATATTTGTCTCCACCAGAACAGTTGAATTAACAGCTGTTTCAAATTTAAAATGTTCATTGCACCGAAATTTGTCACTGAACATTCATCTTGGTGTGAACAGGCCTTTACAGTTGCAAAACTCAGGCTTTTGCAAAGTTATAAGAGTTGAAGATGGTTAGCAGGGCATTGCTATGCAGTTTCTGGGGTATTTTAAGTGTTTATTTGTATTTCTGTGGTTTCTTAGGTGTTCAGGTAGTTGCTAGGTGGTTGTTCACTGCCCCAAATTCCTGTGTTTATTGTTGTCTCTAAATATATTATTGGGTCCAGTTTAGGGCTGAAACGATTCCTCTAGTAACTCGATTACAAAAAAATTGAAGCCGCTTTTACTTTATTTTAAATCTCATGTCGTTCTTTCGCAAAGATTTTTTTAAAATGTGACAACACGTTTACGTCACCCACAAAGCGGAAGGAGACACAAGCGCTGCATCCTAAATTGCATACTGCAAGGAGCCAGCAGTGTTTTGATTTGAGGGCGTGGGCAAATGTAAAGAGAATGTCATGGCATATGTCCATTGCAAGATAGAGCTGGCATACCACATCTAGGGCCCTATGATTTCCGCGATGCAGAAAACGCGGAGGGAATCACGGGATTCAGTCTTAAAAATGGATTTTACAGTTTAACGCGGAATGGCACGGAAATTTGCGAAATTTTGAATGAATTAATCAAAAATAGGTCATTGCACTTACATCAAATCACGATATGGACTAATATCTGTAAATATTAAGCCGGAACAGTCTATTTAAATATTAATCCTGCATGTTCTGCGTGTCTCTGTTAATGAATGGAGCAGAAGCGCGCCTCCTTTATTAACACACACTGAAGCACGCGTGACGGTGATTTCAGCGTCTGCTGTCTCACTAAACAAGGGCGTGAACAAATGAACAACATCTCCAGAACTGCTCTGACAGTCACTTCATGAGCATTTGACCGTTTTATTTGAGTAAAATTAGCATCACATCACATACACAGAACTGTAAAGGTACGTCAACCCGTCAAAATAAAAGTTCTGTTTAGTTTGAAGACAAGTATTTGCCAGAGATGTAATTACTATTGTTCAGCAGAATGTACATAGCCTACTACTAAAAAAATCACACACATTTCTTCCATGTTTTATTTTTAATAGTAAATCCCCGTTTTTTATCAAAAAGTTACGTTTGCTTAATTTGCAATAATTAAAAGATACATTAGTTTTATGTGTTTAATGTTTAATGTGCATCTACAAAAATGCTTTATTTAAAACCCCAACTGAATGGCACTTAAATGCTCTTAATTCATCTGTCAACTTTATTGTCATTGTTCACAGTACAAGTACAGACAGAGAAACAATGGGTAATAATTAAATGTTTATTTTTTGATGTATGCATTGCATTCTATGCATTAAAAAAATTCTAAACAAGGAAACTTAGTTGTTCATTTTAAGAGATCCAGGAGTCTTATTTTCTCTTGCATAATTAATATTGCACTTTAAGCAAAAACACATTTTATCCGATTATTCCATTAATCGATGGCATTTTTGGTAGAATACTCGATTACTAAAATATTCGATAGCTACAGCCCTAGTCCAGTTGTCAGTGTGATTTCACAGTGGGTGGGTCTGTCTGTGTGATGCCACAGAAATAGAAGCTAAACTTGACACAATGTCCTGCTGTGGATGGTTAGGACAGAAACTCAGGTTTACATGGAAAAAAGCATTTATCTTGTAGCTTTACCGCATTGATCTTGGTTAAGATAAATTGTTAAGTGTGTCATTTTTGTTTTAATGCTTCCTGGTTAAATATGATTAAAAAATTGTTCCTCATTATATAGATTTATTTAATTGTAAATGAACCTTATTGAAATATTAATTCCCTCACTAATTAACAAGTGTCAAGTAGGTTTGTATTTTTATTTTATACAACAAACATCCGAAAGCAAGGACAAAAGTGAGGAACTTCTAAAGCTCCAGAGATTTTCTGCCTTCAGATTATAATTCTAGACTTTAATCAAAACCAGAAAACTTTTGCTGTGAATAATCCAGACATGAGTTGCTTTAAGGATGCATAGCATTTAGAATAATTACATAGCAGGTCATCTTGAATTTTTCTCAAATCTTTTAAAGTGCGTCGTAACCACTTTTAGTCTTTACACAGTGCTGAATCATTTAACATTCGCATGGGGTGAATAATCTTCTTTTAATGAGCATTAGCATACTAAATATTCCATGAAAAAACAAAGGTAATTACAATACGTTTGAGCATTTTGCCAGTATCCTTTAAGGCACATGAATCACTGTTTGGCTTATTCACCCATGCTGGGGGGGGGGGGGGGGGTTGAGGATGGATGCAGGGAGCAGGGCATCTCGCACCTCACCATTTCTATTTAATTGAACCATGATGTCTTTTTATTATTCTACACTAACAGCCTCAGCAAAAGAAAGTACAGCTTTTGGATTTGCAGCATATGGAAATGATTCCTTTGCTATTCTCTATCCTGCAAACATTTGATTTTGTTGTTTTCAAGTTAAACCTGTTTATTGTAATCGTAAAACAAAAGAAATCATGCAGCCAGAAGTATAATTTTGTCTAAGATTGAACTTGGCATTGGGGTGTTTTGTCAAGGAATAATGGGAATGTTACCCAATCCTGTCTGTGTACTTTGTTTTCTCATTCTTTTCCTCACCTCCCTCTCTTAATGTTTCCCTCAGGGACAGCGAGGAGTATAATTTATGGAAAAAATTTCACTCCCCTTCCTAGTGTCAAAAAGGTAACTGCTCTACAAGGAACTGAGATGGTGAAAAAAGTGGCTGCGTTGTTTACCGGTCTGGCTGTCTGAAACAAAACCACCCACCCCCCTACAGCGGCTGCCTGTTTAATAAGAGTACTGGGCCCCCAAGAGACCAGCAGCTCCTCCTGCACACTGTACGGAGAAAACCAGACCCTCTCAATCACTCAGGCCCCTAACTGTTCATGCTGTTTACTCAGCCGAGTCTGCACACGCCACAATAGCTTAACGGTGCTAATTGACATTGGAAATAAAGCCAGTGAATAATGGAGGAACATACAGGACAGGTACTGTGAAGAGATATCAATATTCATGTAGACAGTAGATGTTATTGGTTTGGTTGTTATTCTATTCTATTCCATAACTGCAATATATATATATATATATATATATATATATATATATATATATATATATATATATATATATATAAATATATCCCCAAAATATTAAGCAGCACTACTTTTTTTTTCAACATTGATAATAAATATTGATTGCTAAATCACATTAGATTGATTTCTGAAGTATCACATGACACTGAAAACTGGAAAAATTTATATTTATGTATAACAGGGAATTTGAAGATATAGTACATTATTTTCAATTATAATACTATTTCAGACATGTTTCTGTCTGTCAGCAGTATAAATCTATTGATATAGATAGATTGATCATAGATGGATAGATAGATAGATATATACATAGCTAGATATGTAGCTATAGAGAAACTGTATGTGAATAGATAAGTGTGAAATGCTCTTAAAAGCTTCCCATGTTATAGTATTTTTACATTTTTCTGAATTAAAAAGTGCAGTTTTCTTTCATTCTCAAGTGTAGGTTATTAGGTAGACCAACAGTATATCTATGGCACTTTATCTGTTGTTGTCATTGAGATTCAGAGCTGGCCCACAGACAGGCGAAGAACCATGCCCAACCTCTCTTTTCATCTGGGTTTGCGATTAATGCATCGACTGAGACATCCATCTTTTGAACTCACATTTTGTCTTCTTGTTCCTTCTTTTTACAGAGCAATCTTAAGAAATTTTTGTGGTTTTCACTCCGTT
This sequence comes from Carassius auratus, assembly GCF_003368295.1. NCBI lineage: Eukaryota > Metazoa > Chordata > Actinopteri > Cypriniformes > Cyprinidae > Carassius > Carassius auratus. Next base: position 14,685,401 of record NC_039255.1, on the reverse strand, counting down.
CCACACTCCATTCTTTAAGAATATAAAGCATTGCCTTTTGTCAGAGATATGAAATGCTGATTGTATCACCCTGAGCAGTGAATTTGGACTTCAATAGGTTTATGTATATTTTTCCCTGTTGCCATCCCTGACACGCTTTGCATTTTCACAGATTATCTCATATTAGCAAGTCAGTATCTTTTATCATTCATGCCACTCTGACATCAATGGCATCAATTTAACATGGACTTGTACTGCAGTTACAAAGACCCGCTTTGCCGATGGTCATAAGAAGTTCCCTTATTGTCTGTGGCACGTACATCTGTGTGTTTGTTATAAAAGAGAGATTTCCTATGATGTTATCTGTATTCCCACAGGGTACAATATGAGTTCAGTGAGCTGTGTTTTAGCAGCTTTGCCAGACACCTACTCAACACTCTCCTGAGCTCTTCAATACAGTGGGTGGACTGTCACAGCTTAAATCGCGTTTTGCTAGCCTTTTGTCGCAATATGCTTAAACCCCTTTTGTTTGGCCAGTTCATTTTTAGGTGCTGGTCAGCTGTAGAAAAATGGCTGCAATAACTCAGTGCTTTTATTACTATATCCAGAACCTCTATTTATTTTTTTTATTTTTTTTCTCTGAGGTCTAATGGTATTTTTGAGGCCTGAAGAAGTTTTGTCATGCCGTGACATTTGTGATTTTTTTCAGTTGCTTATAAACATCTAAATGGCTAAAGTCTAATATCACTGTAATCCGCACAATCTAGGCTATAATAATATGTGAGCAGCATGTATGTACATGACTGTGTTTAAAAAAAAAAAAATTTATGCATGGTTAGTTAAAAACTAAAAATGTTAAATCACTTGAATAAGGCCATAAATCACATAAAGAACTTTGGTTCTTTGTGTTTTATATCAGGAGAAAATGCCTCTTAATGCATACATGTGTTAATCGACTCCATAGGGTTAATCAAAATCATGAAACATATACATTTTCACATCAATTTATTAAAAGTTTAACAATAATTACAATAAGTTTAGGGCCTTATTAAACTTTTAACTTTTTCTTTTACAATATTATTTATAATTTTTTATTGTTGCCTAATTCTGTGTTTTAGCATGTCTATTATTTGAATGTATAAACAACTTAATTTATTAATTATTTTTTTCTTAAAGTAGCCTTATAATTTTTTTTCCCCTCAGAAATTGTATTGTGAATTTAGATTTTTATGGTTATCACTATGAAGTCATAAAACATTAATTTCATATATAATTTTTCATTAAATTATTGAAAATTAAGAAAACCTTTTTTTTTTTTTTTTTTTTGGCAAACAGAGGGGATTTACTATTAAAATTAAAACATTGAAGAAATGTTGTGTGATTTAATCTTTTAAAAAAACATTTGTTTCATTTTTGTAGTAGTACAAGTAGTAGCCTGGCTATATACATTCTACTGAAAAATAGTACTGGACTTTTATTTAGACGGGTTGCCGCGAATACCTTTACAGTTCTGGATCAATGATATGATGCTAGTTTTACTCAAATCAAGCGGTAAAATGCTCATTAAGTGACTCTCAGAGCAGTTTTGGAGACGTTGTTTGGGTGTTTCCGTCTTCATTTAGTAAGATGGCAGAAGCTACAATTCACCATGAGCGTCACGTGCAATTCAGTGTGTGTGTGTGTGTGTGTAAACCGAGCGTCTGCGCAATTCATTAAAAGAGACACACAGAACATGCAGGATTCATATTTAAATTGACTTTTGCAGCTTTATATTTACAGTTATATATCGTGATTTGATTTGTGGAATTAACTACTTTTGATTGATTGACACATTCCGTGACATTCCGCGTAAAGCTGTGAATTCTGTTTTTATGACTGGATAAAGACTACACTGCGTAATTTTCCTGCTTATCATGAGTCCACTTGCCTGATGTGAACGTAAAATATCTTCCATACCACCACTGGTGAAAGGGCCAGTGTAATGCAAATATATTTGAATGGTCTGGGAGGAAATCGTCACGTTCTCGTGAGACCAGTCAGATCCCTCGAGTCACATCTGATCTTGCATTAGGTCACCCACCTCATTTTACATACAGTATTGTTTATATATTTTGAAAGTTGATGTTTAGAACGGTAAAAAACAGTTTTAAATTTGCAGTACAACATAACATTTAGCAGAACCTTTTCTATTTATAATTTTTTATTAATAGTTTCTTGTTTTCACAGAGAAATCAAATGATAATTAGCAAGAAAATGCATGACAGAAGCATTTCAAATTCTCCCTCCTTGTGCATTCAGTGAACCGCTTTATGAAGCACTGTCAACACTTTCAAGTGTAATAATCTAGCAGTCAATTTCCAGAACACATCTGGAATGAGACGAGCCTGAATCCAGCAAGGAACAGGGCACGCCAGGAGCCTGTTTTATAATGTGCAGAAAATGACGACTGATTAACTCGACATTTATTTTGGTACATATTTACTTTGGAAGGGATATGAAATGGCTCAGATGTGCATTTGCATACATTAAGGGAGAGGCTGTTGACATTAATACAGTAATTAGTTGCATTCTAATGAGCTGATGGTTCAGCCAACAGCAGCGAGTTGTCTGACAGCATTTACTGTAAGTGGAAGTCAGCAGCAGATTGCTGTGAGCCAGGGGACCCTATATGATGATTGTTTTGCCACATTACAAAATGTACTTACTTTGATCCGGTGTGAACATTTAAAGTCAGTGTGAAATGAAAAATGACCCCATTTACTTTTATAATGCACATTCTTTATAACTTTCCTGCTTGGGCAATGTGGGCAGTTGGATAATGTTTGATAGTCAAATAGCTATTCAGGCATTATTTATTTATTATTTATTTATCTTAGCAACTTTCATTCTATTCCTGTATGTGCATTCTAAGAAAAAACATGTTAAAAATGGACCTTTATGTATACAGCTGCTAGTCACTGGGGGAGAACCTCATGTACCTTATTTACTGTTAAAAGTTCATAGTAGTACCTTAAGGGTAGTACCTACTATGACTAGCTTTTGTACCCCTGAAGGTGTTTTTTATTTATTTTCTGACCACTTTTTACTACCCAAGTACTGTTACTGTTCACACTCTAGACCCTACCACCATAGAATATCCTGTTTCTCTCAAAAATATGTCACATTATTTAAGTAAAGTGGTTTTCAAACTGCAATTCGCATTGATTTTTAAAAGAACAAAATATAAGAATAGGTCATTTTCTGACTTTGAGTGAATACGGAGAGAATTTCTGCTCCATAAAGGCAGATTAGATTTAAAGCTCACATTCAGAGCAGATCAAGCATGGCTTTGGCTGTAGTGAGATTTAAATGTAAACCCGGATGGGATCTCAGTCAACCAGGACAAAATTCACAGGTTAAAAATGAATTTAAATTGGACAAAATGGATCACAAGGAGAGTGGATATGTGGAATAGTGATATGATATTAAAACTGAAGGGATTGCTTGAGTCTATAGACCCATCATGCCATTCATTTGTGATGTAAGTTGATTTTATGGCCTGTTTAATTGCAGCGTTGTAGATAGTCACCTTGTCAAGTTCACAGGTTTTATTACTATAGTAATGGCATCTGAGTGCTGCAGGTAATTATTACTTCCTCCTTACCTCCCTCCCTCCCATACCCTTTCTCCCTCCCTCCCCCATTTGCTCTATTTTCTCTATCTTTCTCCCTCTCTTAGCTGAGACATAAACAGCTCAGGAGGCTAGGTTACCCTTTTGGATAGTTACCAGAGTGTACATGATTGGTATATTGAGTTCAGGCCTGAGATTGAATGCACTGACCCTCATCAAATGCAAACAGTGTAATGGTTTCCTAAGCATGCGCCATATTTCTCAAGGTAGACTGGGATGTACACAGCACCTCTCGCAAAGAAAAAGCTGCACAAAGCACAAATAAGACCTGGCAATACTCAAAGGAGATTTCCATCACTTAATTTGTATGATAATAGCCACATGAGGCTAGGGATGTGAGAAAATATTGATACACGAGTATCGCAATATTTTGTTTGGCGAAACTGTATCGATTCTCAAAAATGTAATATCGATAAAAAATAAATACTGCTGCCCATCGTCACGAAAACCTATCTTTTTCCCGTGTTTTTAAGCCTTACTGCTTGTCGATTTAAACATTAAAGCATCCAACACAAGACTCTGAAAAGCTGAACAGAGTAGCTGGTTACTCACGCGCTGTGTTCGGTGCGGAGGAGAGAGAGAGAGATGGGTATCACGGGCATCGACACTGAACTGAGCTCTCTTCTGCGAAGTTCTCCTCAAAGTCCCTCTTGCACCTGAACGAACAAATACAAATCGCAGTTTGAACAAACAAAAAGATGTGAAAGAGCCCAATTCAGTACTCGCTGTGTTCTGGTGTTCAGGGCTCACGCAGAGAAAGGCGTCTCAAAACACTTGAACATCGAATTAGCTTATTTTTTGCTCTTGTGCCGACAAATACATACAAAATGTCAAAATATCCACCTTGGAAATTATGTTCGAAAAATTGCCTCTGGGGCTGCCATACTGAGACTAGATATGCAGAGAGCCCTTATCCGAACGCAATCCAATGACAGGGACGCACATTTTTAAAGACAATAGCCTATAGGATGCATTTTGAATGTCCAGTAGTCCTCAAATAGCATTATAGTCCAGTCTCGTCTAGTTAACGAAAACACGGCATAACTTTCGCCATCATTTCATCATCAGATATTATTTTTGGCTCGTCAGTGTCTAGCAGTGTCGGTGTCAAAGAAAAAAATTTAGATAACGAATATTTTTCATCTTCGTCTTCGTTAACAAAATTAACACTGGCTTACAGTATTATCGCAATATATTGTATTGCAACCCCTGTATTGTGATACGCATCATATCGCCAGATTCTTGGCAATACACATTCCTACATGATGCAACATCTATGTTTTTTTTTTTTCTTGTCCTACCCATGTTCTGTGCAAACAAAAAATTCCTAATTTAATTTAAACCTGGAAATATAGGAAATAAAGTGTTCTGCACCATGTCTAGGTCACTAATCAAATAAACAAATTTGTCAGATTGATCATGTGACACCCTGCACAGATGGTCAGATGTTCTTTTTGCATTCTTGCTCTTTAGATAATGGAGAACACATTCATCAGGTTTGGATTTTTTGTGGAATTGATACATCTTGCTGCCATCCAAGCGAAAGAGGGACAAACCTTATACTATAATTCTTAAGTTATCATTGAATCTTTCATGGAAACAACCGTTCTAATTTATAAAATAAAAGTTTTTATTTTTTTAAGAAATGCTTTTACTCAGCAAAAGGATACACTGTTGATCACAAGTGACAGTAAAGACATTTACAAACTGCGTGGCCGTTATTACAGTTAACTGTGAAATGATATGTCACTGTAATGTGGTCAAGAGAGCTGTTTGGAAGTACGTGTGCTGTGTTTCCCTGAAAATAATTGCACACCTCAGAATGCTCTTCAGCCAATCAGATTCAAGCATTCAACAGCTATGTAGTAAAAAAAAAAAAAAAAAATATATATATATATATATATATATATATATATATATATATACACATATTAGGGCCGGGACTTTAACGCGTTAATTGAGATTAATTAATTACACCAAAAATAACGCGTTAACTAAGATTAATTAATTACAGGAAAAAAAATCCCGCATTTTTAATAACTTATTTTTGCACCGCGGAACATTTCTCACTGGATGAGTTTCGGCGGACCGATTATACTGGAGCACCAACTAGCGTTCGCATATCACCGCAGTACATCGAGCCTCAAGTATCACCTCAAAGCAAAACATATAGCAGCTAGCGTGGACTTTACACATTATGTTGAACTATGTATTATTTTGTTGGTGCAACAGTTTATGTTGAACTCTTTATTGTTTTGGCCAAGGTTATTGAGAGTTGGACTTAGTATGTTATGGTCTCTGAAGCAACAGAGAGATGTTTTCTAATAGTCAGTGTTTCCAATGTTCTGAATGTAATTGACAGTATTGTGTTTTACTTAAACACTTTACAGAAGGTTTCAGCACCTAAAAGCTTCCTGAATTTCTGAAATGTACTATTTCTAAATTGTTTCTAAATATGCTATTGCTACACTTCATGGCAAAAATTGCACTGGTCTGCTAGACTTGTTTGAACAAAAATAAACAATATTGTGTTGCTTAAGCTTATGTATTCAGTCATTATTCAATGGTATACTATAAATCCATGTGAAAAAAAATTACTTCTCACTGTTCTCAGGTCAAATATTTATATGCGATTAATTTCGATTAATTAATTACAAAGCCTCTAATTAATTAGATTAATTTTTTTTTTATCGAGTCCCGGCCCTTATATATATTCTCTTTGAAAGACTTGTCATTTCAGTTCATTAGCCCTGCAGCACTTAATGTCTGATATGTGACCCACTTAACAAAGTGAAGTAAACAGTAAACAGTAAAACAATTGCTATACAAATTAGTGTGTTTATTAGATTAATACATTTCTGATCATTTGAATACAGTTACTAGTCTACATCATCCAACAGCACGGTAAACAGTTTTGCACAGCTAAATAGGCTAAATGGATACTGCTGACATTTCCTCACACACGTTCACGCCAGCTCTTACATCAAAAATATGACGAAAAGATAAAAAATGAATAGTTTCCATGGATCTAGTATTTGCATCTGTTTGTTTGATGTTTGAATCAGGTCTCCTCTTTTGGAATAGAATTGGCTAGATGGTGCTGTCACAAAAAAGTTGTAGGACTGTCCTAGTTGAAATGCAGTCCTAGTACTGCGGTCCTGAAACTGCAGCCTCCAGTATTGCACAAACACAGTATTGGGGTTGTTTTTGTTCCCACCAATGTGAAAATCGACCCATGTTTTTACCCTATAAAAACACGCAGAGCTGTAAATGTGAACTGGTTGTTCGATAAAAAGAAACTGCATTATAAAAATCTAAACAGTAAAATGTATTGTTTAATCATTTATTGATGATAATTGTTTAAATGAATGTCATAATTAATACTTTTGACTCATCCATTTTATTAAAAATGGTTTAAAGGTTGAAATGTGAATTTTATCATTTTAAGTCTTAAGTCTTAAAATTTGAGCTTAAAATCCTTCAGAAACCCTGTCCTTTACTCTGTAAAGTTTTTTTATTTCTGCTTGAGGTTGCAGCTCTTAAACAGAATGGCTTTCCTTTTTTATTTGGTTTGATAGCGATACCTCAGAGACTAGAGATTTGTGCGTAGAGAGAGAGTGGGAAGTTGGGGAGGGGAGCAAGTAAAAGATTAGCCACATTATACATAATCCAGTCACAGTTGTCTGCGGTTTGGCGACACCACTACAGAAGGTCCCTGCTAATAGCTCTATATTTCATAGCGGAAAACGCCCTGCCACAACCCACTTGATGTTAGACAAATGTCTTTGTTTTACCTACAACCTCCCCACTATTCCTACCTTCTTCTCACACACTTTACTGTCCTCTCCCTTAAACTCATGTTCTCTCTCTCTCTCTCTTTCTCATCTTTGTCTTGCTCTGCAGTTCGATAAAGCATATGCCTACAGCGTCCGCCACATGTTTGGGAAGGAAGGCAAGCGGACTGACTACACCCCTTACAGTTGCATGAAGGTGATTTTGTCAAACCCACCCAGCCAAGGCGACTACCACGGTGAGTCATACTGATCCAGACTGTTGGTTTTATATGCAATCGGTCGCCCCGAGGCCCGGGTTTAGTTCTGCAATAAAGAGAATTAGAAGGCTGCTTAGTATGCAGGTGGTATTGAATAAAAAAAATAAAAAGAACAACTCTAGTAAACACAGCCTAATTGATAACACCTGCTTTTCGCAATGCTCATAATGAACAAAATGCTTCCAGAAGTGTGCATCACTATGAAGGCCAGCAAGGTGTGTGCCAAAGGATTAGGGTAGGCATTACTGTCATAATATGTGCTTATTAGATAGATAAACCATCATAAAGCTATACATCACTGGCACTTTGTTTTAAAGCAAGATGTGTAATCTAGTCGACATAGTATGAACATTTGTTAAGACATTGCTTTAATTATGTTTTTTTTTATGTCAAATATTGTTTTATTTCTATTTGAATACTTTCATGTATACTTGTTTAAAATGAAATTTTCAATCATTTAAATATATATTTTGATATATTTTAATCAAAAGATTTAATTTGAAAAGATACTAATACCTTTATTCAGCAAGGATGCGTTAAATTATTCAAAAGTCACAGTAAAGACATTTGTGTTACAAATAATTTCTATATTTAATAAATGCTGTTCTTTTGAACTTTCTATTCATCAAAGAATCCTGAAAAAAAAAAATATTAAGCAGAATAAGACATCTTTCTTGAGCACTATATCAGAATATTACATTGTAATTATGAAACCGCATTCATATTATTTTATTTGAGTCCGAACCACGGTTCGTTGCATCATTAAGCCAGCTGTAGTTTATCCCATTGCTTAGTAACAACTGCACAGGAGAAGGCGGTAAAATGCATAGCATTGCTCTCTTCATTTTTATATTTATTGTTTTTGAACTGTCGTACATAATTTGAACCGTCGTACATAACGACACTTACGTCTGTTTTATGAGTGTACTGCAAATGCTCTAAAGAAAACTTAAGGCGAACAAATGAGATACAGCACTCTGCTTGCAGTGCGTCACTCAGGCTTGTCAGGAAAATGAGTGAAACGCAAACACATTTTTATCAAATAGTATGTCATTAATAGAGGTTCACTTCCACGATTTAGTGTGATTGCTTTCATATCTGCAGCAAACCTTACCGGAACTTGAACCGTACCCCAGACTAGCCCTTTTAAGTAGACTCGGGTACAGTTGGGGCCGTTCAGAAGACAGTGTGCACATCATTCAAACGTACCAAAATCTGACATCACTTTTGTTTGGAAACACGACCCCACAAGTAGTACCCCCTACCTGCAGTGGCCTTCAAGGGCATAAAAAAAAAAACACATGGGTTATGTTCAACTGTCCTGTAGAACATATTTTCAGACACTGGTTTAAACTGTGATGCTTGTAAACCCATTTTCTCCTTCTCTCCGTCTTCTTCACAGGGTGCCCATTCCGCCACAGCGACCCTGAGCTGTTGAAACAGAAGTTGCAGAACTATAAAGTCTCCCCTAGTGGGATCAATCAGGTTTGTCGAACAACTAACACACACTTGACCAGATTCAGCACATTGTTCAAAAGCAGAAAGAGTGTAAAGGGCTTTTTAAAACAACTTATCCTCTCCATGACCACAGACAAAACCAAATCTACCAAATAATGGGTTGAAAGCACATTACTGTGATGTTTAAAATGATACGATTGTGTAGTAATCATACAAAAATGGCATGATTCATACCTGAAAGCCCCATCCTGCAGTACTTTTGGAATATTAATGAATCTGCTGTACTTCTGGAATATTAATGACAAAAAGAAATAACACTCAGGATTCTCCAGTGTAATGACAGCTTCAGCTCTTTGTTGATTACTTTGACCTTTGCTGTATCCAGTGATTTTTTTGGGATTCTTTAAAGTACTCTTAAAAGTCATTTCAGCTGATTTTTTTTTTTTTTTTTTCACACATTAAAGCAGCTCAAACAGCCAGGCAGGGAAATGAGATAGACCAGCCTTGCTGTGATGTTCTCATGAAGTTATAATCCTTTGACGCTAATGTAATTAATGGACTGGTTTTAAAAAGACCATTAAGTTCAGCGTTACAAGGCTCTTAAAAAGAATACATACATAAAGCCAAATCTAGCATACTATCTCTGGTTTTACTGTAGCTGATATGACTGAAGTTGGCTATCAAAAATTGATGTCATATTAAAAAAGAGATTTTATTATACATTATATATTTACATTTATTTATATTATTATTATTTGCATATTATCATTATTACTATATTTTGTATAAAAATTGGGTATTTGAACTAGGGATGTCAATTTTTGATCATTTCCATTATCGATCGTTGTTTAAATTAACGGTCAATTTATCGATTGGTCGTTAATCTTAATGCTGCAAAATGCATCTATTGCAGTTACGCAGTCACCGGCATGACAGGATGTGCAAAAGCCACACACACACAAAAAACTTTCTCACTTGAATTAAAGGTGTTTAAGTCTGAATAAAATTTAGCAGGATTCTAAAATGAATAGATTTTATTATGAGCATTTGATAAAATGAATAGAGCACGCCATATGTTTGAGATCATTTTACTTTGTTGACTGTTTCCTATCCCGCACGGAGACTGATGAACGCGCCTCTTTAAATGGTTTTGTGATGCTCGTTGTTGTATTTAAAAAAAACAATTGCAATGTTTTCAACTGACATTATAGCATTTAAAATAGAATTATCCCAAACATAACTGTGGCGTGCGTTTGGCTGCGCTGCGCAGTAGGTGAACCGCTTCCATTGGCGCTGCTGCAGTAAAACACACTGTTGCTCACATTAAATCTTTTTATGTGATTATTACGACCAGTACTTAATTTGATCCTGCTGGATTCTGTTCTGGAAAATGTCAGATTTGGAAATTTTGCGTGCGTGCATACGAGGACAAGCAAGCATGGATTTGGCTAGATTTATTTGGAGGTTATTTCTCAAGTCTCATTCGGCACAAAATTCAAATGTTTCCATATTCGCAGTGTATTTGAATGTTAAACTATTATTTATAATGTAAACTAGGCTTTATATAGTACTTTACACACATTCGCATATAGATGGAAAAGATCATCCTCTTTACATGAGCAAAAACACCATTGTCATAACAGTAGAGTGAAACGGTATACTACAGTCAATTTAAACTGACCAGTGTAACCTTTTAAATGTTTAGTTGACTATTTTATTTTGATAATGAACAGACTGCGATGTAAGTTTGATTTGCTGGTATACGTGTATAATTTGCCTAATTTGAACTCTAAATGATAATAATTTTTAATGAATGTTACACACATAATAATGAATATATGCATCTGATGTTGAAATATGTTGAAAATTATATTTTTTAAACAAGTTCTTTTAAAGCATATGGATTAAAGTGTGTGAAAATCATTCTTAGCTATTTGAGAAACGTTAGCTAGTTCCCCTCTGTAAGGTGTGCTGGATTTTTTTTTTCTTCTCACATGCCTTGTCCACTACCACCCATCGTGCGGTTGAGGGAAATGGCCGATGGCTGCCTAATGCACTTCGACATGCCAACCCAAGGGTACCATATTTCCAATCCAATTAAATTCATAATTTCATTGGAGACCCCAAGCAGTGTCCTTATACACTCTCAGTGTTCAGAGTCTTAGACCTGTGGGCGTGTGAAGCAACAGCTTGATGTTCACCCCAGGAGCTCGTGCAGCATGTGGCCCTCTCACTGTAGAGCCAGCCCAGTGCGCTGGATAATTAAAAACCTCAGAAAATCTGAAAAGCCCAGGTAGTAAGGTGATTAAAATGCAGAATATCAGCCTTCTCAGTCAGCCTGCCTATTGACAAAGTGACATTACAGTCAAAAGGGCGAGACTCCAGTCTGGATAGAGAACTGCTGTACAAGAGTGAGCTCACCTCTCTCACTCACAGTTAGAGCACGTCAAAGCGTGACTCTTACCTTAGGAAGTGCCGAAAGGGTCGCCTGCTTGGTTCAAACGGAAAAAGAAAAAGAAGGGAGAACATGTAAAGTCACAGCAAAGGGTCTGAATACTTAGGACCATGTGATTTTTCGGTTTTTCTTTTTTTAATAAATCTGCAAAAATGTGAACAATTGTATTTTTTCTGTCAATATGGGGTACTGTGTGTACATTGAAGGAATCAAATGAACTTTTGAACGATTTTAGCAAATGGCTGCAATTTAACAGAGTGAAAAATTTAAGGGGGTCTGAATACTTTCCGTACCCACTGTATATATACTGTATATACGCATAATCATTAGCATTATATTTTTTATTTATTTTCTTCTTATTCTATTTACAAAAGTGATTTAGTCAAGAGCAGTGATAGATTTTTTATGAATGGCAGACAGGATGAATATTGGACAACTTCCCCTTTAAGACCGAAATCTGGGTCCCATATATTGTTATATATGTGCTTTCTCTCGCAACTGTTTACATTCCCTTAAGACCTAAATTACTATTTATGAGGATGCTTGCATTTGGACACATTTAAGTGTTTATGCAATGGTTCAAAGCCAATAAAACGGCAAGAATGCTCATGAGCTCTCTTAGCAGCTGATGCGCAGCTTACGCACTCCTCTCACACAGAAACAGAGACCGTGTGCGCATATAGCTCTGCTGTTTGTGTTTTAAGGGCCTAAAAACAGTTGTTTTAAACTGCAGTGCTTAAAAGCGCATGCAAACATTATGTTTTCGTGACCACTCGCACAGCAGTGTGACGTGAGCGCACGCGCACATGCTGTTATTCATACATCTACTTGCATCCCCTTGTAATGCATGTTAAGCCGAGTTCAGACTGCATGATTTTCAAAGTAGTCGGGTCACTGTTCTTTTCACACTGCGTGACTATCTTGGCCAGCATTCAGTCACTGCTATGTTCACACTGCACGATGGATCGGTGACAGAAGGTTTCACACTGCTTGACTTTAACATAGGAGGATTCGCCGACAACTCTGTCTGGCATGCAAACTACGTTTCACAACCAAACCCATGTGAGATGTGACAAGAAAACAAAGCGATATCACGCGTGCAAGACTGGAGTTCTCTAGTGAGACTGGGATTATTATAAAAAATGGTAGCCCACAAGAAGCTTGCAGTAAGAATTGCCTGTGCGCTGATTTGCAGCGAAAACAAGAAAAAGAAAATGAAACGATAGAATTTTAATTTCGTCCATCTGATTTATATCTTCATATCGCCCAGCCCTAATTGTAAGTTAATATTTTATGGACTTATAAACATATAGGATGTTTATGTTAATGTTTTTCACAGCATACATTGCCCTCCTATCTGTATTTTTTTTTTTTTTTTTTTTTTAACCATTGCTTCCCATTAGTGTTTGTCACTGGAGCTTAGAGTTAAGTGTTGGATGGTGTTGGCTCTCACATTTAAGTCCATGTATTATGCATTTCAGCTCTTTCCGATGCTAGCTGAGGTAGAATGCCATGCTTTACCACAGGGAATACATGGTGTTAAAAGCATCACCTGAGGGGAAGTCTGAGCAAAAGAGAAGAGGAAAGGAGGAAAAAGAAGCAGAATGTGTTACCACTTGTCCATCTCCCTTTGATGGCATTTTGCCTCTGTCTTTCACCTCATAAACATCTGCTTTGTCAGCGAAAGTAGCACAATGCATTGTTAACAGTGTTATTCATCTTTATTGCTCATCAAAGACTGCTTAGATATTGATTTGAGATTTTGGCCTTCTTGGCACATGCCATTTAACATGCATTGTCAGCGATCAGCTTATAGTTGGATGTCACATGACTACATTTATAAGTCTGATGTGAATTTACTTCCAGATTCATCGTGTTTAAATTCAGAGGTGGTCAGGGACAGTTCTTGACCATATTCTTCATTGAAACATAAATGCTAAAAGATTTCTGTTATCTAAATACACAAGTAATATGTAATACTGACACTGTTTGTGCTACAAATAATCATTATCTGTCACTTTAATGAGGCTTGGTTATACATTTTCCGTCAGGCTCAGTTTTTATCTTGTTGTAATGCTTATTAATATACCATCGATATCACAAAAAACAACCTTGTGACTTATTTTTTTCTGCTAGAATTTTTTACTCTGGGGATGTTTCTGAAGTATGGAAGCACGTTAGGCCATATACCTCATTTTTGCTCTGTCAGAATGGGAAAAAGCATTTCAAGCTGTCCGTCTGTGTTTTTCAGTTTACACAAGCTCTACAGTGTGAAATATAAGTGCCGTTTTCCACCTGGACATGCTTGAGACATGAACCAAGGTGTAAATAGAAATGTATTAAAAGAACATTCAGTTACTGACCATGGCATGTTAATGGCAAGTTTAAGGTGGCTTTGACATCTGATGCTTTTTGTCATTTTGTGGAGCCAACAAGTGCTGTTTTTCCACTTACTAATATTTGATCTTTAATAATTCACACATACTTTAATTTTCACTTTTTAGAGCATACATGTGTAAATGTATTATAAATAATAAAGTCAAGCCTTTCTTTTTTATAACTCTCATTCATTATCACTGTCTCTGGTTTCCATTTTTTTTTTTTTTTTTTTTTTTGGTCTTCCTTTCCTCTCTCGCTTCCAACCGCTCAACACTTTCTTTCTCTTTCACAGATTCTGGAGCTGGTCAAGGGAATGCACTATCAGCTGGCCTGCCAGAAGTACTTTGAGCTGACACACAATGTAAGGATACTTTTTATTTTGGCCTGCTCTAATTGGGCCTGCTTTTGTCAGCTCAGGGACAGCCCTGCAAAGTCTTTTACAGAGCCAGACCGTTGTAGTCACATCTGCCATTACCTTGAAATCCAATATAATCTTAACTGGAGAAGTTTTGTAAAGTACTTTAAGATTCATTAACCCTCTGATACATGGTGTCTGCTACAAGTACAGATCGTTTTTCTAACCATTTACGAGCAACATGGGTGATTGCATTTGGCTCTTAATTCTGCCTTAATTCTGTATGTCCTTTTTGGCTCCATCCCAAATGGTGCACTTGATGTGAATTTGCAGACCGGAGCTTATCATTGCTTGTGTCAGTGAAGTCCATGGACCCGTAGGGTGTCGTATTTGACATTTGAAGGCATAGGGTGGCATTTAGGACAGGGTCTTTGTCATAGTGTTGTTTTATTAATAACACCAATTCAGCATTGCTGAAGGAAATGGTAATTCACCAACTATCTCTGGAATATGTACATTTTATTGCAATGGACAGATGTGTAATTCTCTCAGAAACAGTTACAGATTGGGATTACATATGATATATATATATATATATATATATATATATATATATATATATATATATATATATATATATATATATAATGTATGTATATATGTATATTATACTCTAAGAACTTTTATCATCTAAAGCTTTCTGGTGAAGACCAGATCAGCATTGTCCAAGGTCATTAATATATTCAAAGCATGTTTAAGGCTAATATTGTAGTTTTTTTTTTTTTTCCAGGCCAAGTGAGCACAAACTCTTATTAAATGATAAATGTGCCGAACCTTTGCTTTTTCTATTTGGTTGCCCTTTGAGATTGGACTTTTCAAGGGCTTTGCGGTTTCAATATGCTTTCTTTTGACAGGGGCATAATAGAGGTGGATTTGTGTGTCAGAACTGGTTGAGAAAGCAAATGATTACAGCTCTATTTAAATGGTTATCTAATGGATTTCCTCCTCCTTGGGGTTTTTTATATTGGGTGGGGGGGGGTGGATATGACTTTTTAAAAATCTATTTTATTATTTATTTATTTTTGAGCGGAGAGAAATATTTCAAAGCGATGTCAGTCAAGATTACCTGTGTGACACCTGTGCCCTGTCCCTCTGCTGAAAATGCAGCGCAGCTTACAGGTTGAGAATGAAAATGTGCACACACCATCTGCTAGGTGACAGGTTAATATGGAGAGGGGGAAAAGACAGTTTTGGATATGAAAGAGATTGGGAAACCTTTCAGATGTTTGTCAGCAGTGTGATTTTAAACAGGGAGGCTCAGCAACAAATACATTTGTGAGGCATTTTTCATTACCTACCAGAAACTTGTAGAGAAGTTCTGCTTGTAATGCTGATGTGAAATAATCTATTTTATGAGTTTTTTTAACCTGTTAACGGTCACCCCGGCCCCTTGGTGGGATGCCTATGTTTACTTCACTATATTACAATTAAATCCTATTCTAATCATGACAAACTATATATCGATGGAAAGGTCTAAGACTCCTAAATAGATATTTTACCAATCAAAAAGTAATAGATTGATGTATGGCAACAGTGCACCTCAAAAACCTACATCATAAAAGGAGTTCATCTTTGTTGCCTTTTTCTCTATCACATTTTAGAAATCATCAGAAATTATATATCACTTGAACACTTAAAATCTCAAAGTTCATCCTTTGAAACCCATTTTAAATTCAAACATTGCATTACTATGAAAATGGTACATCAAAATCATCTTACAAAATGTTTTCAGTCAAGAATTATAAATATTTATGTTTGAATCATGCACTTTCAAGTCTGTTAAAAAATGAGTCACAGTTAAGAGGTTAATTAATTGATTTTTGCCGATTCATAGTAAATGGTTTATTAGATTTTCTTTTCACTTTAGTTTTCGATTTATCATCTAGTTTTTGTGTTTTAGGGCTGCTAAAGAAAAATAAAAAAATAAAATAAAAATGATGGTGTTATATTTTTCATCACTGTTTTATGGTATATTTATGTTATAATATCCTATCATTTTAAAACTAAATTTTTTTTGTCCACATTAAAAATATATACACTAATACTCATTAAGACTGCATTTATTTGATAAGAAATAAAGTAAAAATGAATATATATATATATATATTTTTTTTTTTTTACTTTTTAAAGTCAGCATTTATTTGAAATAGAAATATTTTGCGTAAGTATAAATGTCTTTCCATACTTCAATGCATCCTTTATAAAAAAATCTTTAATAAAAAAAATTCTTGACTCCAAATATTTGAATATGAAAATGTATTTTAGTTTACTTAAAATGTCCTTATTTATATTGTTTTTTTATTATTTTCATTTCAGTTCTTGTTTCAGTTTCCATTATTATAAACAACACTGCTTATGGAAAAGTCCTAAACACATTTCTGTAAACACTTCTTGCTGTTGTTAATGCTTAAGCTCAGTGTCAAAATAAGTAAATCAAAGAGTGTGTATACATTTCTTGCACATCTAGATTTATTCCCTCAATAAGAAGTGTTTATAACAGTGTTTATGTCTGCGCCACCCCTCTTTTAATGCCGTAATGCACTCAAAGTGTCATTGATAGGATATAACGGCTTTTAATGGCTCCTGGTGAAACGCCAGAGCCTTTGCATTCCAAGGGCATAATTTAGCTCCTGGCCCCGAGGGGGCTCGGGACTGGGGTCATTTCTGATGACTAATAGCCCTCAGCCAAACAGTGTGAATGGCTCATGATGCGGGAAAATGAATAAGATGGCTTCCCTGATGAACAGCCTGCAATAACAGGATTTGAAAGATAAACTGCCCCCTCCCTCCTACCAACCGCAATGAAAATCACATCTCTGAAATTCATGACTCATATTTTAGGGTAGGTGAATATATAATCCTCCGATGTTAACAGGCACAATAAAACATTCTTGTTGGAGCATCAGTGGATCCGCACAGCCTCACCTTTCCTCCGTCTGATACAGGATGCCACAACCATCTTGGCCACAAAAACACGCTTGTTGGATTCATGCGTAGGAGACTTTAATCACTGCCATATGCGCCCTCCGCTTTTCATATCAGCGACACATAACAAATAGACGCTTACATTCCTCCCTCCCCGGCAGCATTTATTTAAAGGTCAAAATGTAATGCTTCTCTGATGAAATATTTACACAACCGCAATAAATCAAACAATAGAGAGAATAATGAAATGGAGGAAGGGAGCCGAGAGAGGCAGACTTCGGAAGGAGGAGAGCTTGTTGCGCATCTGCCGAATTGATCCATCTCTGGGCCTCGGCTGAGATTGTTTCATGTTTATTCATATTTCATTTGGCGCAGAGTTGCCGGGGCGAGGGTAGTCCACTGTAATGTGTTAACTCTGAGATGAATCCGTGTAATGGATCTTTCTGTCCACAGCTTAACTACCGCAGGGACCCCGTGCACTCCATTCAGAGAGATGGGTTTAAAAGTTTGATTCATGAGGAATATCAGGGGCGTGCTGTGATTGAAGTATAATTAAACAGCCATATCCTCTACATTTAGAAACAAATGATTTGCACAGCGTTCTGAATACAATGCAGCTTTTCAGGAATCCATCGGCGAAAGGCTTTGCCATAGAAGAACGGAAAGAAGCGATTGCATAGTAGCCTGAAAATCCCAATGCAGTTATTTAAACAATAAATACACACTATTTCAAATGCAAGTCTAGTCATTTGCTTACTAATCTCTGTTGTTTGTTACAGGTTGAGGATGCTGGGTTTTCTCTCAATCACCCTAACCAGTACTTCACCGAGAGTCAGAAGCTTCTGGGTGGAGGCCGGGAAATCAAGAAAGAAGTTGATATGTCACAACAAAGCCAAGAAAATCCTGCCAGCGTGACCCGTCCGTCTCAGGCAAACTCCAAACAGGCCCACGAGGAGATGGGGGATTTAGACTCCTTCTTTCAGGACGAATGATTTTGTAGAACTTGTATCAAATCTGAAATTAGTAGACTATATAGGGCCCTTACTCGCATTCACTGTATTTGATTCAAATTGTGGTTTCAGTAATAGAAAGATTTCACCTGGTTGTTTTTTTACTTCACCTTTTGGTTTTTAGAAAAATTAACGAATAAAATAAAAATAAACTTGCATTTCATAAAAGCTTTTTCTGATTTTACCTTTTTGTTTAACTTGCTACCAGCATTGAAACTTCACCTCAACGTATTAAGTTAAAACCTGTGTAATGATCATCGGTTTAATCTCTTCGGTTTCCAGTGGTACAGTGATGTATCAAAAATGTATCATATTCTCCACAAAATTTCAAGCAGCACATCTGCTTTAACCTTTGATAATAAGAAATTTTTCTTGAGCAACAAATCAGCATATTAAAATTCTTCTTTCGAAGTAAATATAGATTACATTTTAAAATATATTAAAACAGAAAACAGTTATTTTAAATGTATTAATATTTCAAAACATTTAAATATTATGAAGTATAAACAGTGCATTTTTTCAAAAGGATGTTGATTTTGGCCTCACATGAGGTTCTTTCCATCTGCCGTTCACATTAATGCTATCTGTAAACCCTTCCTGCTCACTTCTGACTCTTAAACATAATTGCGCTTTTTTTTTTTCTTTTTTGAAAGTCAAGCATCAAGTAGAGCAGGATTTGTTATTAGTATGCCACAAATATTATTTCTAAGTGTCTGTTGTGGCGGCGCTGTTGCAATGCAGTGTCACATTGTTTTCTTCTGAAATGTCCTTGAACATTGAAATTTGCCCTTCACATGATCAAAACCCTCCTCCTAGGTTTGCCTTACTTCTGACTCCCTCCATAATGGTTTATTTCTTGCCTTCTATTTCTTACCGTGTACCCTGGACAAGCCAACATGC
Source organism: Carassius auratus (assembly GCF_003368295.1). NCBI lineage: Eukaryota > Metazoa > Chordata > Actinopteri > Cypriniformes > Cyprinidae > Carassius > Carassius auratus. The sequence goes on along the minus strand of NC_039255.1, from coordinate 14,666,159 downwards.
TAAATTTAGAGGCAATTAGAGACACTGTGGAGTTAGACCTGCATCGTGAATGCAAATGTGTCCCCTTGGTAGGGCAAAGACAAGTAATAGTACCATTAAGGGACAAATTTAATGAATGCTCTTACTTTTGAGTGCGCATATGGTTTCAGCACCATTGTTATTCTCCAAATGTGTGCACACTTTTTTGTTATTCAGGGTTGTTATATATTAATCTCTGTAACAACCTGTAGTTTATCCAACCTGAAGTAATGGTCTCTTAGGTGAAACCAAAAATCTGCTGTCAGAAGAATAACCCCGCTCTAGTTCAGTCAAGTGATACTCGACGCATAATGATCAGTGGTGTGACATATTTTCAGCCTTTTCGTTTTGAATTGCAGGCAAAACAAAAACTCGAGCATTGAAAACTTTGTTGCTGCATTCATTTTGTTGTCTTAAACAACCATAATGGTGTTGAAATGCAAAGAAATTGCATTTCCATGCTTGAAGACGGACTACTGACAGGATGTGAGCTTCATTTTATCTGACCTCGGGTCATAATGTTGGGCTATGAAGCATGTTGTGACAGTGGAGCCACACTGCTGTCTTCGCTTCAGTCCTTCACCACGTCTCACTAGCGGAATGAAATTAGCCTTGGAGCTTTAGCTTTTTTAAAAATGGAGCTTGACAGACAAGGGATTAGAGCAAAATAATATGCATCTGGATATAAGCAGAGCACAGCTGGGGTATTGACAGCAAGAGAGCTTCATGTTTTATATTTGGTTGAGCTATACTGCATTTGACAAAGCTTTCCTCATTACACAATGTTTTTAATTTTGTCGGATGAGTTTGCAGTCATTTAGCCATATTAAAGCAGGTTTGGTGTACATTCAAAGTTGAAAAATTGATTTCCTGTTCATTTATGTTTTGGAATTTGAATTGAATTGGCTACAGGATGTTGAACTAATTATGCATATTTATTTATTAATTATGCATTTATATATTTATGTAGAATACTTTTTTTTTTACTTATTTGACACAACTACTGTCCAAGGAATTAAAAAATATATAATTAGAAAAGAGTAATTAAGTTGAATTTAATGTGTTTTTTGTTGAAATTTGTTGTTGATTTACAAGTAGTGTACAACATTGTTAAATTAATGTAATTTGTTTATGATTATTATTATTTTTAAGTTTAAATTGAAGTTCAGGAGGCATTCTTAATTTTAATTCTGAATGGTGCACAACCCTTGTATTGCATACAGTCTCCACATATTCTTAATGCTGCGATTGCATATACAATTGCTGTGGAAGCGAGGGTAGTTTAGGACAATGTGTTTGGTGGAGGAGGAGAAAGCCTAATGTGTTCAATGACGTGCCCATTCCGTGCTTAAAAGCATTGATGCCTTTCACCTCTGTGCGTGTAGGCATCATTCCTGCCCATTTACTTTGGTAAAGTGAGATGAATGGGTTTCATCAGTTTATTCTTATTTACTATAGTGTAGTGTATAAAATGAAATGCAATTTTAATGCTTTTTTTTTTTTAGAAACACATTTTTATTCCTATGATTTCCTTTTTTAGGTAAGTTTTTAAATCAGCTGTCATTCTTTTGAGTGCATCGATGCATTTTTGTGAAGAACCCTGCCCAGTGGTTTATATACAGTAAAACATGACCTTGGCGAGTTGAAGGGTGCAGAGCGTGTGCTCCTCCTCTGTGGGCACCAAGAAGCCTCATGCCACTGGATGGTAATTAGTTCCATTTGTCAGTTTTTCATGAGGTTAATATCTGAGAATGGCCAACCTGAGACTGGGACAGATGCAGTTGGCTGCATGGGGTAATAGAAGTACTTACTTTTGAAACAGGTTACCGAATCTACTGTATCTTTGACAAATGTTTCTTTCACTTTTATCTCCGTAGTTTTAAAGGATTAATTCAGCCCCAAAGTAATATTCTGTTGTCATTTACTAACCCTTAACGTTCCTGGAATTTTATAAAAATTTGAATATCCAAAAACGTAGCAGTACTTGTAAAAAATTTTTTGACACATTGAGCATAAATAACAGCTTCATTTATAAATAAATTCACTGATAGTTTGCTTGAGAAAGTTTATCTCTGTTTACATACAGAACTGTCAAAAATGTTGATAGAAAAAAGATTAAATGTGTTATTAAAGAATCTACTTAGTTAGTCACAGTGTTGACAATCAAAATGAATAAAATTAATTATCTTGAGTATGATATTTCTGTCGATGGGGTACTTGAAACATACTGACGGGGCTGTGGTAGTGGATGTGACAAAAAATTCGGAAAACACGTTTCTGTTCAACCATCAGGGTTTTCTGAAGTTTAGAATTATTTAAATATTAATTTGGATTAAGTGAAATCTCATGTTGTGTTTTCACTGGAAATGGCTTTTGCTTTTCCAAAAATAACTTCTTTTTTACCCTCCAGCTCAAGAAGGGGTGTAACACTGTAATGATTAAACCTGTCTGTGCAGCTGTTTACTTTGACCTCACGACCACGAAGCCTCCAACTGTGGCTCCGTCATTTCAAATATTATTTTGCATTCTCTGGTTTTCCTGGACAAAACCCTCTACAGCTTCCTGAGCTCTGTCAGCGGCAGCCTGCCTTATCTTCATGTGTAGGGCTCTTTGTGGTAGCTTTTATCGACTCGAAGTGTAATTTTTCCAAATCTAATCTTGCAGAAAGTAAGCTTGAAATGTCATAGATAAGCACTTTTTGGAAGTTGTTTGTGGTCTAGAGGGAATAATTTGGTATTCTCAAGCATTCCACCTTGGCGTAAGCAGTATAAGAGATGAAGTATAAAGAGCAGCATTCGTACAGAAGAGTTTTTGATTCACTGTGCTTTAGCTGTGATTAAATATATACATTCAGAAAAGGGTACAGTAATTTATCGTGTAAGTTTTTGTCTTTCAAAGGAAACCACCCTATATCTATGAAGAATAATTACAGGTGTGTAAACATTTGTGAAATGGAATGGGCTGGGAGTTTTTCTTATCTACAGTTTCTACGTATGAAGGAAGAGGGAAAAAAATGAACAAACAAGGAACTTTTCAGATGACAGTTTCAGGCCCATTTTTTGTCCCAATTACACTGGTGTATTTTCACAGCTAAATTGCCTTCACTGCTGCGTGAAATTTATAGAAGGATCCTGCTTCGTCTGAACTGAGGCCAAAAATATCCATATATGCTCTATACAGTGTTAGATTTGGGGAGAAAAATCTATTACACTGATTTAAAATATCTTGCAGCTACTTCTACACTCCACCTTGTACCTAATCTGTCCAGGCATTGACTAATTAGCACGGGCCTATGTGCATTTGCTGGTCTGGAATGAATTGTATGCATCCAGCTGATGTTCATTCTCTTCCTTTGGTAACCCATACATTTATTCACCGTTTACTGCTCATAATCCATGCATAACAATAAGTGTAGTGTGAGTTGCATCTACTAATCTTTGGTTATTTGACAGTTTGTCTCAATGTATGTGGGAGCTGGGAACAGAAGTGTGTGTGTGTGTCATGCAGCAGAGTGAAAGAGTATTTGATCATGTCTTTGACGATGCCTGTGACAGTGACAGCCTGCACTGCTGGTGGAAAACCCAGTCTGACTAGAGCCTCTGCCAGCAGTTGTGTTTGCTGGCGTTGGGGGTGGTGGGTTAGGCATGCTGCTCTGCTCTGCACAGCACATGGATGATGAGTGTTTGGAACAAGCTCAAATGTTTTGTAGCCTTTTCTTCAGCCACACATAAGTCTTAACCATACATTGAGGCTGGGCATTGAAGAGCTGAAGGTTACGTATGAGCCAATGTAAAGACCTTGAGCAAATTACAATTACTGCAGGTAATTCAATCAAATACAGAAAACAGGAAATTATTGTGTTTCAGTCCAGTTGTTCATCTCTTCTTCTTTAGAATAACTTGCAGTACTAACATGCGCTAAAGCAGGACTAGATTTTCTCTTTTTGTTCAATGTAAGTCAGTCAATGTCACAAAACATCTCTGGTATAAATCCTGGGTATTACACGGCTAATTGCCTAGTTCATGGACAAGAAATTTTAATTTGAGTTGAAATTTATTTTTAAATTTCTGTATATCTTAAAGTTTCCACTTACAAATATTACATACAAATTTGGCTTTGCAACAAGACAAACACTGCAATAGTGTTGCAGCAATAGAAGTCCTCTTAAGTAATTTGCACTACAGTTGATAACTGAGACTGATTCACCTGAGACTTGATAACAGATAACGTTCATGAAGGTCCATAAATGGTGAACCTTCATGCATATGTGTGTGTGTGTGTGTGTGTGTATGAAGGTCCTCCATTCATTTGCCATTAAATATAATAATCCAGTGGGGTTTTTGTTTGCACAAGGAGTCTGAGAACCAGTGCTCCACACAGACATCTGGTCTCACCATCATCGGTCTGTCTGGAATAACATGAAGAAACAGAACAAACTGAGACCGACTCAATCCAGAAGAACTGGCAATGTCTCCAAAACGCTTCAAAAAACCTGAAAGCTACAGCACTGTGCAAAGTGCTATAAAGTGAGGATGCCGTAAAAAAAAAGAAGAAGCCATAAATAGATTTAATTAATTAACTTCTATTAACTGAATTAAATCAACATTTGGTGTGACCATACTATGCGTTAAAGAAAGCTTTTGTTCTAGGTGCACTTGCGCATTGTTTTTCAGGTAGCTTTGCAGATAGGTTTGTTGAAGTGTCTTGGAGACATTGCCACAGTTCTTCTGGATTTAGTCTGTCTCAGTTTGTTCTGTTTCTTCATGATGATGATGAAGAAGAGATCAGATCTCTGTGTGGAGCACTGGCTGTCAGACTCCTTGTGCAAACAAAAATCTCACTGGATTATTACAATTAATGGCAAAAATAATGTTTTGAAATGTAAACTGATATTTACTTCTGACACACTACAGCAAAAGATAGAAATAACTGACTTAAAACCATTTTTTGTTGGTCAAAATACTAGTGGCCTATGATTTTTGCACAGTACTATATATATATATGACGGTCCATCTTTCATGTAGACTTTCTTGCTTATTTTTTGTTTTTCTAAAAATCAAAGGTTTTCCTCTTTTACACAGAAGCCTTTAAAGGCATTAAAGAGCTGAACTATTGTAGAGGCCTTGAGCAAGTTACAGCTACTGAATGTAATACAATCCAGTATGTAATGGAAATTATGTTGCAGTCCAGATGCTCATCCTTTCTTCTTTAAAACAACTTAAATTAGTTAACACCACAAGAGTATGACTAGATTTCTTTTACATTATATGCTGAATCCTGCTCATTATGTGGCTTCTTACTAAAGAAATCAATTTATGGACTTGAAATATTGGTTTCAGTTGAAATTGTTTTATAATTTTGCCTGTATTTTATCTTAAAGCTTCCCCTAAGAAAAAAAAGTCCATTACATACAAAATCGGATTTGCAACAAGATGAACACTACTGCAGTAATATTTACTTCTACAGTATATTACTGTAATATTAACACTTAAGTCCTCCCAAGTCATTTTTACTATGCACTAGTTGTGTTTGTATGCAACAAGAGCGACACTGCAGTATGATACAAGAAACATGTAAGTAGTGCTGGCTTGTTGCCTGCATGAGTGGACTGATATATGGCATTGCCATAGACAAAAGTGAATATTATCTTCATCTCCATCTCATTAATAATAATATTCAGGTGAAAATTTTAGATTTTTAGAAATAAATGAAGGACCCTCTGTGAGGTGTAGGCAGATTCTGTGTAATAAAGAAGCAATATCAAGAAAAAGTCCCGCAATATAGCATTCTGAATCCAAACTCTCCAGCCACGTGACAACAGTGGAGTAGCTTAAATTACACGCTCTTACAAAGCTGCATCATAACACATTTTTCTCTAATCTGTTTCCTCTTGAAGAGTGATCAGTCCATGGCCTCCTCATTCTCTCAGTAGCAGCAACATCATCTTGTTGCCTCAAAACAAATACATGCCCAAAGAATTTCCATTTACTTTGATTCACTGGATGAAGCGCGTAATGAACTCTAATGTGGTGCTGTTTGATGTCATTGTCCATGCATGCACACGCTGTTTCCATTACCACAGAGATGCAGGTACATGTATTGTAATGAGCAGCTGTGAACAGTAGCTAAAAACAGAAAGTTGATCAACATACTTGTGAAATAAAAACTCACATTGAGAGACTGAATAGAATAGAATGAAATGCAAGCATAGCAACCATGTAATTTTGAAGCTTTTTGGTCATTACTCATTCATCCGTGATTTCTGAGGTCTGTCTTATTGTATAAAGCTGTTGAAGAGTTATTCTACAATGAAAACAGTGTAAATGAAAGTCAAAAAGCTGCAACTGGTTCTCTACTTAATCATCTTATTCCATTGAAAACAAAGTATTGGATTGCAAAATCCATGTATGCAGATTGATGGGTTCCTTCAAGCTCAAAATGTGTAATCTTCCCATTAGAGAACAGGGGAATTGATAACCTTCTATTTACAAGCATGTAGATTACGGAAGGTATTGTTCTGCTCAACCAAATCCAAACAGAAGGTAAATCAAACTCCATTTATTCATTTCAAAGTCTTGGTCTTCCATGAAGACAAGGTATTGTAGTGCATTGTATTGAATTTCTAATGGTGAATAGCAGCCCAGAGGGGGTCATTTTTCATCAAGTCTATAATATGGACAAGGCTTTACTGTGGCTCCTGAAAATTTATTTTCAATTCGCACATATTGGTTTAATTTTGATGTGTGCAGATTTCAAATTGCATTGACTGACTGACTAGTCTTATACAAATTGAATGGTCTCTGAAGTTCGCATGATGTCTCTGACATTTATTAGACCCCCGTAACGCATTGAAGATGGTCTACTAAATATAGTGCATTGAGATGTTCTTCATGAATTGAATTTGTCAGGCTAGAGCTTAGGGACTTGATTCTCTTGCATGCTAACTAGCTCTCAAACATGCTTCGCAATTATTGTCCAAGTCCCTGTCCAAGAATGTCAACAAATGTGTAATGTGTTTATCCATATTTAAACATTCCATTTTAAAATAAGCGCAGAGTGTGTGTGTGTGTGTGTGTGTTTATGTTTCTCAAAAAGCATGTCTCTCAAAACCACAGTGCCGTAGCGATCCATACTCATTAATCACGCTAGCTCGTGCTAATGTGACTCCGTCCCACTGGATGGGAAGTTCAAACTCTCATGAGAAAGAAGAGCACAAATTTACAGCTGCCCCAATTTATTAACTGTACGATGTCTTAACTTTTTGCACACTACAGCTCAACAGACAAATGGCAGCCAAAACTTTCAAGCTACATGGACAGATTTTGAACTCTATTTGGAGCCCAACTGTGTCTGAAAATTAGTTTTTGACCTTGTTATGTGTTAATTTTTTAATCTGTCGACTGATAGATTATTCCACTGTCTGCCAAGAAAGAGGCTAATGTGTTTGTTTAGAAGGGTGAAGATGCGTAGCAATATTAAAGTTCACCTTCTCCTGTAGCACTTCTTATCTTTGAAAAATATTGCAGAAATTATAATGAATTATGCAGTAAAGGAGGAGGAGATTTCACAATGCCAAACTTTAAGATATGTGACCTTCATATGAAACCAGCCATCCTTAGATGCTTATCCTTTTCATCTTGTTATTTGAAATCCATTGTTTACCTGTGCTCAAAAAAAGGTAAGGTCTTTTTTATTATTATTATTAAAAGTTGAAAGATTTTTTTCAAATTTATTTTCACATACTACTTTTTACACACCTTTTGTGTATAGATTTAGTTTCACCCTAGAAAGCTAAATCCAGACTTTTAATCTTAAAAGTTACAGTAATTAAAAGTCAATTTCAAATCTCAAATATTACATTATATGTGACCCTGGACCACAAAACCAGTATTAAATTGCTGGGGCATATTTTTGGCAAAAGCCAAAAAAACATTGGATGTGTCAAAATTATCAAATTTTCTTTTAGGCCAAAAATAATTAGGATATTAAGTAAAGATATTATGTTCCATGAATATTGCCCAGAATTCATTTTGACAACTTCAAGGGTGATTTTTCTCAGTATTTAGATTTTTTTGCACCCTAGATTTTCAGATAGTTGTATATCTTGTCCAATCCCAAAAAAACAACAGACATTAATGGAAAACTTATATATTCGGCTTTCATAAAAGCTTAAGTCATATTTATGAAAATAATAATAATAGTTTGTGGTAGAGTAGTGGTAATATCCTAATATCTTTTCAGTGATTAGGGGTAACATACTCCCTCATGACTGGTGTCAGTGCTATAAAGTGAAGCATCAGCGAACTTCAGCTTTTCCCCGTCGTTTTTCCCGAGTCATTTTGGGGGGGAGGTTAACGTTTTTGATTAAAGATTATGAGGATACATATATTTTTTTAAATAATGAAGTGCACGGATAATTTTTTTATAATAAATACTACAGTATTCCAAAACAGACAGGACAACCGTGTTTATTACAGTGGTGGGAGGATCTATTTTGTACATTTGGGGCGTCACAGAGATCACACGCTCTGTATGATTTATTACCATTAGTATTATCACTAAATCTCATGCTAAATGGCTAGTATAGCAAAACCATGCTAATGTTTTTCATTATTATTCTTATTTGTAGTAAACCCATGTTTCATTTTTCATAAAGGTACATTGTAATTAAAACATTAGGCTATCTAAATGAATGTGAATAATCTTACCTGATGCTGATATTACAGTAGCCATTCTAAACAGTTTACGTGATCAGGCTCTTGATTTTTTTTTTTTTTTTTTTATTATTATTTCTTTTCTGGGAAACAAATATATCAAACATATGCATGGTGAGAGCATCTATTGTAATTCACGTTGGCCAAAACACATAAGGAAACGAGTTATGAATTTTTTGTTGTTGTTGTTGTTCAAGGGTCACATATTATATTATATTATAAGCTCAGTATAACTTTATAACCCCCCATTGTGCAATTCAGATACTTAAAATGCTAGCTATTAAAGTAGCCTTAGCATGAGAAAATAAAATCTGTCTTTATATTTTAAATGTTACACAATGCTTGTTTTGAGATGCTGCTGAAATACTTTGGGGGGAGAGATTGCATTCCTAGTTACACTACATTCATCCAAACTTCAGCAAAATCCTTCTCTGACTACAAACCATTGAACTAAACAAGACTTAACAAGAGACCAGTCATTCTTTCTTTTGTCAACCTGGGCATTTTTGACTTCCAGCTGCACTTTGTGAAGTGCATGCACTCAAGTAGGAAGTAGGACATTATGGTGGCTAGCTTTTTTCCATGACAAAGAAAAGCGAGTGGGAATTTGAAGCTTTGGTAATACATCACTCCTCTTTGTGTATCACAGTTTTTTTTTTCTTCATCCATTCCAAAAATGCAAATGAACTTGGGAGACAGGGGCATTGGGAACTTGTTAACGGCTGGGATATTTTTCCCCCTCATGTCTCAAAGGAAACAAATGAGTGGTCCGGACCGAAGAGGAGAGTGTCAGTAACCTGTACTGCTGTACATGAGTCACTTACATGTCTAATGGGAGAGCGCTGAGCTACTGCCTTGTTCTTTCAAACTCCCTCTCGGCACCTCCAAGTAACACACTCAATTTTTCATGACATCCGGGACGATGAGTTCATCAGTTTTAAATGGGACATCTCCTCAATATTACCTCTTTTAACCAGACTCCTTTTGGCACTCTTGCCTTGTGTGAAAATGAGAATGCTTGAAGAAAAAAAGTCTATATTTTTTTTTTCTTTTTCTGGGCTAACAATGAATATTCATTGTTGTTGCTTTGAATTACTTGTGCTTACATTTGCTAATGGTGAGGTTCACTGTGGTTCATAAATTATCACTGCCTTATAATTTCTAAATTAGGATAATAGCATTTAGAGAAGGCAATCTCTTACCTGTTCTGCTCAGACCTTTAAGAAATGGTGCAATTGGACAGGAAATGATTGGCCTGTCCAGCAGGGGGTCATGGGCTTCTGGGCAAGGGTGATCTTTTTTTAGAAGAGTTCGATTCAGTTCCCTCATTGAGTGAGTGCCGGTTTGACCTTGACTGGATGTTCTATCTATATTTCTATATCATCATTCCTGATTCATTTTATTTTCTCAACTATGGAGACCTTTGCAATTACCTTTATACGTCGATATGCAAATATATTTATATTTAACAAGAACTTCTTGTTATATCTTATTAAATCAAATTTAAGCAAAATATAAAAGGTTAATTAGAAATGCAATAGGTTGAATTAGGCATTTATTTATAGATCTAGAATTACATTTCTGCAGTGTTATGATATACAGTGACAATTTTCCTTTCTGTAGCTTGTCTTTAGAATTGTTATTTGCATTCATTAGCATTATAACTATTTATATGTTGTTCACATACTAAACAAGCATTCCTGAGATTGAGCAGCATAACAATCTGATATTATTTTGCGCCACGAATGATGAAAGATATTTAACAGTTATTTTTCATCACAGATAATGTTCATGTACAACATTTAATAGGCAGCCAATTATAGGCTCAAATATGCTAATGATGAAATAATTAGTTTCGAAATGACAAGGAGGAGGTCGTAAATTCACAGGACGAGTAGAACGAAATGATTTGGATTCTGACGGTAGCTTGTTTCTTAATGATGTTCCTTAATGAATGAATTTATGTTTCTTCTTCAGAAACATAAAAACTCTCATCTCATCTTCAGAGGTACATTTTAAAGTTTTCCAATGAGATTTTTGTCTGAAAATTATTCCTGCAATAAAATAATTAAGGGATGTAATTAGATTTCCACATCCATAAGCCATTTTGAAATGTGTTCTGCACACTGAGTGGCATGAGCAGAGGTCAATAGGGCACAGCATGTATTTTTGGGAAAGAAAACGAACAGCTACCCATTCCTCCAACATAATAACCCTCGGCATCCACAATGCATCAGGCTGCCAGTGGTCTTCCTGCTCCATCCTCCCACATGTTTCTTTCTAATTTTGTCTTGTGGGCTCAGAGATAGACACTGGCAATTCATTGCAGACTAAAATCGTTATCCCAGTTGTATATGGCTCCAATAACTTTAATAAGCTCATGCAGTTGTGTGCCAGTATCACGGTGAGAGTAAGGGATGTCTGCAAGAGGTCTGAATCCCCAAGATGTCCTGCCATGGCTGCAGGAACAAGAAAACAAATGAGCTACTCTGTGCTTCTCCATTCATCCGGAGCATGTGCTGTTCCATTCTCTCTCTGTATTTGTCTCTCTCTTTTTCTTTCTTTCTCATGGGCTTTGGTTTACTTGTCATCTCAAAACCAGCCCTACACATACCATCTCTCAAGGGAGTCTTCATAAAAGTATTCTTCATTCAGCGGTGCACAAACAGGTGTTGTTGTTTTTTTGTTTTGTTTTTGACGTTTCCTGAACTTCTGGTCCAATAAACAAAACAAACATTAGCCTGCTTTAAACTGATATTACCACCATTTGACCTATATGCTTTAACTATTCATCTTTTGTTTCTGCATGCATTAATATGACGATTCTGTAATGTTTCCTGCATCAAATCAAAGGTTGGCCTCAGATGAAGATGTCTGAAAAAATATGTACCTGTAATAGAGAACTCCGTAATCCCAGAGACATGCACTTTTTGCAGTGGTTGTACTTATTCATCACTTACGAAATACTCCAAGGATATTCCTGGTTAAATTTAGAGCTAGCTACTAAAAATTACATTTTGTAAGTCTTCACTTTATTTTCCACATACTATACATTATTATTGCTCGTCTATGCCCCGCCTTCTGAAACACGTCGATTTTTACAAGGCTCATCGGTCTGAAAAGCGAGATGTTTTCTGATTGGCCAGATATCTTGTGCATTGTGATTGGCCGAATACCTCAAGCGTGTGAAAGAAATGTTACACCCCTTAAAATATTGTGATGCCCTGTCCGGCCAGAGCGATGAGACATAAACATAAAACCCATTATAAACATGACATAACCATGATTTCTAGTCGTGTCCTCTTTTGGAAGGCAAAACAAAGTAGTTTAGCTTTCTCAACGAAACGGCGTCACACACTTGAGTCTTGAGTGAGTGTATTTCCTCAGTGACCAGCACGGATCAGCTCCAAGCATGACTAAGTGGATATCGTCCTCTTTTGGAAGGCCAAACAAAAAGTATTCACTTTCACAACTTGGCGGCGGCAGCAACAACAATATAGTGACGTAGAGATGTGGGGGTGTGTTAAAACGAGGTGTTTTAGGGGGGCGTGGACAAGTCTTACCTTATAAAGAATATCTCTTTGGATTTGAGACTTTAGTCTTTGCAACTTCACAGATCTTCTTCATGCACCAAGAGCTTGTAAACAAACATGTTCCACTTTTTTAATTAACAAAAATACTTTTCTTAATGGCAAAATGAAGAATTTTGTCCTCTAGCCTAAAAACCTCAGTAATAGACATATTTCAACTTGAGGGTGTTCCTCTTCTATTATGAAGAAGAGCTATTTCACTAGCAGATGGGGCGGAGGTCTGATATGATCTTATTCACCTTAAAACACACCCTTTTTTGCTGAGCTTTACTTAGCTACATAGCTAAAGGTTCATTATTTCTGCCCTCAATTTGATGTAGTACGCTTGCTCATGCTGATTTATGTATGATTGTCTGCTGATTGACATCTCTGTATTGTTCATATGAGCTGGTGGTGCTGTTTTAAACATCTCTCATTTGACAGCACAATTTCCAGTGACTGTGGATTTCTGTTTAACAGAATTTCAGGCGCAGCAGGGAGGATGTTGCAAAAATAGATCAAACTGTCAGTATACTGCAAAGAATATACTGCATGCTCTTAGTTGTGAAGCAAAGCAAGAGGAGGTCATGAAGGCAGATAGAAAAGAGCTTGAAGAACAAAATAACAAAAAAAGCATGCACGAGTTGATAAGAAAATCTTTAACTATCATCAGCAACTCTGCTTGCATGTAACTAAGGCAGTGAAATCCTTCAGTGACCCCAAGTAAACAGAAGCTGTGAGCCGCTTTGAAGACGATCACCTCAAGCCCAACAGACCAATAACATTTCTCATACATTCTTCTCACCTTTTGACACTGCTCTGGGCTGTAAAGACAGACTGCTGTGATTTAACACTGAGGATAAAGAAATGAGTAACTGCTCCAGCCAAAGAGCACCGCCATAATCCTCACTAGCAAAGCAGATGTTTGTGCTGCTTTCAGATTAATGACTGTTACTGTACAGTATGTCCTTCTGCAAGATCATCTGCTGTTACCTGCACAAATCTTCCTTTCTCTGACTTTCTATCTAGAATCGCATCCTTGTTCTATATTTTCTTATTTGTTCATTTAATCTGTGCTTTCATTCATTCTGTTATTTTTTCTATATATATATATATATATATATATATATATATATATATACACTTTCAATTCCTTCATTAATTCATTTTTAATTTGGTTATTCTATACTTTCATTAATTGTTTTATTTCTTTTGTTCAATAAATTCTACTTTCAATAATTGTCTTTCTCAGTCATTTTCAATCTTTTTACACGTTCTGAGATGTATTATTGTAAAGACACGAAGTTGCAAAAAACAGTAATATTGTGGTAATAATACAGTTTAAAACAACTTTTTCAATGTTAATATATTTTAAAATTTAATTTATGTTTGTGATGGCAAAGTTGATTTTTCAGCATCGTTCTTTGATCCTTCAGAATTCATTCTAATATGCTTTTTTACATTGATACTGTTTTTCTTTGATCAATAGAAAGTTTAAAAGAAAAGCATTTATTTGAAATTACTTTGTTTTTATAATAATGTAAAAGTCTTTATTGTTACTTTTGATCAATGTGGCCTTGCTTCATCAGAGCATTCAGTAAAATCTTTTGAATAAATAATTTCATTTATTCATTTATATATTAATTTATATTTTTATTATCTCTTTCTTTCTACTGACACTATTGTGTTATCAGCAGACCATTCTAATATCTTTATCTAAATGCAAAATGATTGATAACAGTAGAAGGACCAAAAAGTCATTTTCGCTCTCAAATTCCATTGAGACGCTCATAAAGTAGCACTGAAGTCCTCTTGACAATATTAGAAAGGGCATTCTGGCACTTAAAATAATAGAAGAACTTCTGGTAGTAAAAGTGAGTGTGGACTTCTGGAGGCTGTATGTAAACTGTTCATTATTCTGCTGGGGTTCGCTTCATTAACCTCTCAACCATATGACCTACCCAACACATTTGATTAACTTCACTCCCTAACTCCTCTCATTCCTGTAAGCGCTGCTGTCAGAAGCCATTAAACCTGCAGAAGGAGGCAAGATCTGAAACGGATTTGAGAGGAATCAAACTTTTAAAGGAAAGGTTCGGTTTGTTTTCATTAATGGGGAAAACACAGCAGTTTCTAAAAGTAGTGTCTGTTTATTTCGGGATATGGACTAGGAATGGTTGTAACACTTTTAGCTTTCACAGCATTTCTTTCTTTTTTTTCAATTTTTTTTTCAAATTTTTTTATTATTCAACATTATTATATATATATAATTTATATATATATATATATATATATATATATATATATATATATATATATATATATATATATATATATATATATATATATATATATTATATCAAACCCTATCAACCTATTTATTTTAAGCATTTTAAAATGTTAAAATAAACAGCAAACATTTTTTTTAATATAAATTCAACAAATACATAAAACATGGACTAGTCATTAAAAACATAACAGAACGAGTGTGTGTGTGTGTTGTCAAATGTTGGCTTACACAATGTCCTATTTTGTTCAATCTTTTTGGGTCAAGTAAATGAGGAATATGGTGTTAACACTGGTGTTCAAGGACCAATTTTGCCAAATGGTGCCAGTTCTTTTTTTTTTTTTCTTTTTTTTCTAGTACAGACAATTAGCTTCCCTTTTTTCTTTTTGCAGAGAAGTGAATACTGTCACATGTATTAAAACAGGACTACAACAGAGTGTGACATACCAAAAGGAAGAACATGGAGTGCGGAATGGCTCTTTTTAATAGAGTGAATTGCAAGAGAGGAGTCCTCAGAGGATGCTGGGAAGACGTAATGGCACTGACAATCAACTGGCTGAGTGCCTTCCTCGTTCTCTTTCATCGGTTGGGATTCGGGGGATGCCTGTGTCTGTGTCTGTATGAACCCGACACGGAGCAGGGGAGTCAGCTCGACTTAAGTGGAGCAGAGATAAGCACCAGGAGACCATGTGGAGACCCAGTTACCCATAATCCTACAGACCGCCCTGTGACATTAATAGATTAAAAGAAAAAGAAGAAAGAAAGAGAATCAGTGCTCAAAGCTCAGCATTGAGCTTGTTGTGTCTGTAAATTAATACATCACAATATGTCTTAAAAAAAACTGTTTCATGGCAAGATGGCAGCCTTCACAGCTCTGTCTGATTGGAGGTGTGATTGATTTTTTCTCTCTCAGATCTTTAACAAAATAAACAGGTTTAGTATCGCTTTTCCTTTCTGAGTACTTCTTTATCTCTGTGAAGGAATCTGATTGCAGTGCACATTGCTAACATCCAGGGTTTTCAACAGATGTCACAGACACTGCATATCTTGATAGATGCCCACATTTAAAAAAGAAAATGAACATCTCCAACTAATATTATTGTGACATGTAAAACATGATGGAATGCACATGTCCACATCTCCAGATATTAGCTTTGATTTTGATATTTGATATAATTATAGGATGCAATACTGCAAAATATGTATGTAATTTGTAAATACTGCCGATTAGATGGTGTGTGAATGCTGGAAAACGTCAGCTTGATCAGAGTTGGTGTGCATCTGAGAGCATGTGTTATGGTACATTAGATCCATCTTGATCTTTTTATATTTAAATAAAACTGTAATTATCCTATATCTGACTAACATATCTAGATACCCTGAAATAATAATAAAAAAAAAAATCTACCACTATACCAGCTTAATTCTATCTTCCCCTCAATAACTTTTTTATAATCAAATACCTTGAAATTCAACAAGTTAAGATTAGTCTGTAGCACTTGTGGCATAATAGTCATTATTACAAAAATTGATTTAATTGATTTGTTCTTCTTAAAAAAAAAAAAAAGTCACTGGGCGAATGTGTAAACATTAAAATACCAAAACATAAAATAACACTTCATTTCCAACTCCATATTTACTCTCCTGGTTTATCTCTATGCAAAACATGCATAGAACTAAAAAACACTGCTCAGTTTCAGTTAATGCTACAAAAATGATTTAGGGAGTTTTATTTAAAGAAAAAGAGGGACCTTTTTTATGAGGTTCCAAAACTAAAATGTGATGTTTATCTGTTTACCCCAAGTGCATCCAAGATGTAGGTGACTTTGATATTTCAAACCACTGCATTTAATTCAAGCCACTAATTCAAACCACTTTTTTATTGTATGTTTTGGCCGTGATTCCCATTCACCTCCATTACAGGACTGACAGACTGCAATGGTTTGAGTTAAAAATCTCTGTTTGTTTTCTACTGAAGAAACAAAGTCACCTACATCTTGGATACTCTGGGGGTATAAAGATAAACATCAATTTTTAATATTTGGTTGAACTATCCCTTTAAGTCTGTTGTTTAATTTTATAGATCCAAACAAATAAATGAGTATTTTTGAGAAAAGCTTTGGAAAAAGACATTGTGAGATTGAGGAATGCAGACTTGAGAAACTGCTGTTGAAGTGAAGCTGCATTGCTAATATTACAGATGGAGAGCATCACCTTCATGAACTTTACAACAACCAATTAAAGCAGTATTACAGACTGCACAAGAGTGCCAGTGCTCCAATTAACAAGATAAGTAACGACATTTGGATTTCGTCCCCTCGTCTCTGAGAAATGTGCCCCTTCTAGACACAAAAGTAAATCACAAAAAGCAAACAGAAAACACTACAAAAATAAACTGGACAATTACTATCAATCACTCTTGCCATATTTAATCTTTGTTAAAAAATGACTAGCATAGTGAAACCAGCAATAGAAAGTAGACTGACAGGTTCCATTTTTAATTGTTTTAGGATTGAAAGACTCACTAATTACGTTGTGGACTTAATGTAGAACTTTCACCTCTTTAATGTATAACTGTCAGTCTGCATGCTAGAGCTAATACACCTATTACTGATTTTCTTACACTGTAAAAAAAAAATTGGTAACATATATGGCAAAATACGGCCAGCTGTAGTGTGGTGCGCAAGAACATTACAGAGAAAAACAGACTTAAAAGTTTTACAGACTTAAATTCATAGTAAAAAAAAAAAAAAAACAAACATTTTATTGACTTATATATTAATATTCCAGCCTATTGAAGTATATTACTGTGACAACCATGAAAAAACGGGTGGTGATGAGAGTAACATGATGAAAGCTCATAACGAACTTCTATAGAGAGGGACACATAGTGTCATTCACACAAATGCTGAACACCTTCATGGCAACACATGATACTGAAATAATGCAATAAACATTCATTTAACAACAATTTACTAACAATTTAAATATTTCAACAAAAAATATCAAATCTGAAGTTCAGGGAATTCTTCTTTACTGTAGATTTTACAAAAAGCTTTATCACTTCCAAAAACTGTAACTTTTAAAAGTATTTTAACGTAAAATTACAAGTAATCAAAGTTATTCACCGTTTATAGTATGGAAGCTTACTGTTCACCAATTAACAGGTTTTTTGTGTAGCATTTTACTATATTATTTATGGTTAAAATTAAGATTTTTTCCTTTTTTAACAGTGATATAACCTCAGTGCTTTATGTAACTAAACTAGCTGTTGATTGAAATGAGCTCATCTTTATAACTGCCATGTGGAAATGACAATGTGACATGAAAGAACCGTATTGCTTTATTCTAGTCTATAATTTTAAATATCAGAAGCTGTATCTGAATTGTATTCCTCCATTATCCACTTTTTTGTTACCATGGGAACAGTCTTGTGTATAGTTTAACATATATTAAATATACCTTTTTTTTTACATTAAATCTTGTAGAGAGAAAACTTTTGTACCTTTAGTCTTAAAGATCTTAGAGATGTCCTTAAAGGTGCTGTAAATGAAGCACAGGAGTCACACATGAAGGACTGAGTCAAATATCAGCGAGTGTTTTTGTTGAGCAGGAGACGTCCCTGTGCAGCAGCTGTGGTGTAGTCTGCAGAAGTAAACATTCCTCGTGTTTAAACTAATGCTCACATTCTCTTGGAGGTGGCCTTTATCACTGCTGACGTGTTCTGTGTCGGCACAAGGACTTCAGCGGAGCATAATGAGGAACTTGGTCATCTAAAGAAAAGCTCATCCTCCTGGGTGACACTTTTTACTGAGCTGATGAAAATATGAGCAAAAACCTTTTGGATGGATAATAATAGCATGACATCGGTGTATTTTCTGCAGTTATCCATGTCCCACTTTCTTTCAAAATCTCTGATTCTGATTTTTACATTTGCGTAACATATGTTCAATTTCTGGCCACCTTTTTTTTTTTTTGATAACATAGTCCAGTTTCACTAATGTCGGTAATTGTCCTCTAGAAATTGCTATATGAATAATATTGGTAATGTCAAGAAGACAGTTCAAGCAGAAAAGATTACAGGTCAATTGAGTTCAATTCGCTCGGTTCAAAATTAGTTGATTATTCCCATGGCTGGGTCCCACGCAACTCTCAAGTTCTTTGACAGAATAGGCCCCCAAAGGAGCTAATTGTTCCTTCTTGCTGGTGTTCTTTTATTGTAGCTTTAAAGGAGAAATTTCTCCATACCAAGAGCGCATTTTCTCACTAAATGACTAATAAAAATAACTGCAATTTCATTTTATTTTTCAGCTAACAAGGTATTGGAGCATGGTTGTTATCATAAATCATGTCCATTCAACATCTGAAATAAAGGGCGTTGCTGGTGCTTTTTCATACACATATATAGACAAAGAATAAACTCATCATCCTTATATTATCATTTTAGGCTGGCAAATCTGGTCTAAACACATTCTTAAAAAATCAAGGACAAGGTTTCAGTTGTTATCTGCAGTGCATTCACTGAAATGTTTTGCTCAGAAAGGTGAATTCAGCAATCTTTACATCAGTTTTGTGACAAATATTTAACCTTTGACTTATATTTTTATCTTCTTAAGTTGAGAGATTCATGAAGGAAAAGGAGTTCACCAAAATGGGCAACCACAGATTTATCACACAGAGAAAACTCCCTGGCTTTTTGCTCATTCATATGGTGCTAAAAATATCAGAGTGAATGTGTTTTTGAGATCTGAAGTCCATGAGCAAATGGAGAGAAGAGACAATGTCAAAATGTCTCTATCAGGAACTCCCTGAGATTTCACTTCTATTCTTTGCACAAATTGAGGTGGTGTGTTTCCACAAGAGACAAAAGCCAAGCAAACATGGCTGCAGGGCTTGCCACATTGATAAGGTGAGGTCAATGCAAGCTCATAATCGACTTCAACAGCTTATGGCGCTTGCCCTCTGGGAATTTTCACATATCAACAAAAGCAGCTCGGTGGAGGAAGTAATAATCTGCTGTTATCTGGACTGTGGCATGGGACTAGCATCGCCAGCGGCTTCCTGAAATGGTTTCCAAACAAATCCCTTTTTAAAAAGAGAAAAGTGCTTTAAGTGATTTTATCAATACTCTGAGAGGCCTTTGTCTTCATTTTTTTGAAACCCTCTGGTTCTCAAATCACAAATGCAATTCTACTTAACAGTTACCTACAAAAATGCATTTCTCCCCATTCCCCGTTGCATTTGTAGATGAGCTTTTCCTGACTCGCATGGTTGCTCTTGTTAGTTTCTGTGTGTGCGCACACTTGCTCCATGTCATTTTTAAAGCACTGCGGTCTCTAAGCAAATTAAGTGAATGTATTCACAAGTAACTCAAAGTGAGCTGCAATGCCATGTCAACATTGGTAATGACTACTGATGTGTGTCAAATCAGCTTTGTTGTTCGTGACCCATTTACGTGTTTCTATTCAGCACTGCTGGTGTCATTAAAAAGGATTAAATTAAAAAGCATCACATTTTAAGTCTTGTGTAAGTTGTTGAGGTATAACTGTGTCACTGCATATTAAGAAGCACAAAACTTGAAGATGAGTTTTTTCTCTTAATTTTTAATTTTTAATTTTTGCCCTATTTGTTTTGACATACTTTTATTTCATGTCAACTTTATTTCATGTCTTCTGAACTGTTGACAACAAAACACCCACTTACCCCCATTGAAAGGCTTGGAAGAGCAAGGACAATTTTTTATATAATTCTGATTGGATTATTCTGAAAGAAGAAAGAATTTTCTAATTCACAATCTGTCACATTTCTTAATTAAAATACGTTTCTTGAATTAAAATTGTTCTTGAATCTCCTAGGTTGATTAAAAAACAAGAAAAGTGACAGATTTTTAAAATATTATGATAATTGTTTTGGTAGTACCACTAATGTATAAGATGATCCTCTGTATGAATAAAAAACTAGTTAATAGTGAGAATTAGACCCTATACTAAAGTGTTACCATAAAAAAAAATAAAAAATAACCGTTCATTAACGCAAACTGAAATAATAGTAAACAACCCAGATGCTGGACAGTAAAGTACTGGATTAGCGGATGGATAAAATCATGTTATTGTGTGATGCTTTCGTGCGTAGCTGTAGTGACTTTTGGTTCATGTGGTGTTGCTGCATATGAAAGAATCATTAATGACGAACAGCTGGTGAAAGTCTCACCAAATCTCATTACAAGGTTCTTCTCACTTCAGATGTGCTGCAGTGCAATATACCTCAGGAAAAATGCTAAGATTTTCACACGCAGCTTTCCTAAACGTGTTATAAAATATTCCATTCCAGGAGACTTTAGTGGTTTAGAAGATACACTGTGCCTTAAAATGTAGTCAGTGTGTTGGGACACACACTGCACAGAAAAGTCCATCGCTTGTAAGAAAGTGTGAGCTAAACATTCTTGGAAATGTATAAAATTACATAAGTTCGGAAGTTCTGATTTCACTTAAATCAATGGAGTGTCATTGACAACAGTGAGATTTTAACAGCCTATTTTTAGCTGCTGTCACCACAAACCAGAGGAGAGAGTTTGCCTTCATATGCTAACTGCTCAGAAGTGCTCTCCATATAGGAAAAATTTGCTATCGACATGGTGCTTGAAAGCCATATTGCTTCAGCTCTAAAAACAAATCATATTTCATGTCTGCCATTTGTGGGTTGTATTATCATGTGAAATAGCTAATACAGTAATAATGGATGATGTGAAATGTGTTTTATCAGCTTTTATTAGTCTACCAAGGCCCAGAGATTTTTAAAGATCCACTGCTAATACTGAATATATTTAGTTTGAAATATTTAAGAATGAAATAATAAAATAAAATAAAATATTTAATAATAAAATAGAATAATTAAGCCAACTGAGACTTGTTCTAGCACTTGTATATCATTGATTTTCACAAAAAAAAGGAACATTCACAATATTAATTTGTTTTCACAATTTGTTTTTGTCTTCATTAGTTGATTTGAAATGGTCCTGTGGTGTGCTGGGATGTGAAATGCTGCTTATAGGATTCTGCAGTCTGCAACATTCCAGTTTACACTCAACAATTATAAATCGCTGATATCTGTGCTCGAAGCAAACAGTATAAATCTTGGAAAGACAAACTTGAATTCGATACCATCAGAATGTGCGTAGGAAAGAACCTATTTGAGCTCTCAGCTCATCCTTACATCCTCACATCAGGACTGACTTTCTGCCAGACAAAAAGATGAATTCTGATGAACTGTTTCATCACTGAACTTCCAGATTTAAACTGTTTTGAGATAAGACTGCAGCTGATCGAATGACACTGACTGTTCAAGCTAACTGTCTCCATCCATGAGGACGTGTGCTGCTTGATCTAGTACACTACTGCTTTATCTCAGCGAAAGCTTTCACACACACAAACTAAAAGTTTCAATTTTAGGTTAATATTTTGAGAACTGATTAAATGTATGCTGTATATATATATAATTTTTTCCCCAAAACCACATTTTTTGTCCATTGGTCATGTTAAAGATGTCTTGCACCACTAAACAATGATAATCTAATGGTAGGTCTACAGTTTCATCTAGTTTTATTTTTCTTGAAATGTTATCTGATTCTTTTCAGATTTAAAAATGTAGTTTTTGTTAGAGAACATATTTAAAGACAGCATGTCAATTATGATCTTCCACTAACCAGCATTATATGTAAATGTCGTCAGTCATATGGTAATGATCTAATTGTTTTGGTATCAAAGGCAGTCATTCCCTTTTAGTGGTTAGTTTCATAACTGATCTAGGTTAGACAAAGAGCTTAGCATTGTAACTGCCTTGGAATTTTGTGTGTGTGTGTGTGTGTGTTTTATGAGACATTATTTACTAAAAAGAGAAGTGAAATATTTTATTCTTAGTGATAGGGCTGATATTATACAGTGGAAAACTCATGAATGGTGGCCATAGTGCATATAGTGCTGAGCCTTTTTAACAGTGAAAACACAATATAACTAGACATTCAGACACACATTTCCCTCCTTGCTGTAATAATACAGACATGATGAAAATCCCTGAACATTGCAGTTGACAGAGCACCTCTCAAAGCTCCACTGCAGCCTTTTCCATGTGTTAGCTCCAACTTGCCAGATGCCAGACATCAGACACGCTTATTCACTGTCACAGAGACGGCCCTCAGATGTGGCGTAAGACAGGGGCGTTGTATTGTGTCCTCATCTCTGCTGCTGGGGACAGATTTGTGCAGGAAAGAACCCCTGTGACATCTGGCCCGTATGTCGGCGGTGGGCCTAGATGCCTAATGAAGGGACATGCTTGTGCTTGGCACTGCACTGCACACCATTTATTAACGTCAGAGAAAGTCACAACAGGGTCTGCTGCACACTTTAATGATGGTACACTCGAGCTCACAGTGTTTGCAAGCATTTGTGTAGGAAAGCTAGTCAGGCTTTCTCACAGACTTACACTTCATACACACTCTCTTGACCTGGAGTTCCTGTCAAATTTGTTATAGAAGTAAAAGAAGATGCATTATATGAAATGAAGCAATGATTAAGGTATCCAACATCAGATCAGATTCCTGAGTTTAATATTTCAAGTATTCAGTATTTTCACGGAATAAATATAGTATTGTTATTTTTTGTCCAGTAGTTCTTTGCCTCTTTCCCCATTTTACTGTAACAAATAATTGCTATAACATATTAGTCTTCTATAGTATTATTCTTCCATATCTTTGCATGATAACGTCACTTTTCTGAAGTACACTCCACTCGTAACTGTCAAAAAGAGGGTCAGAAGCCAAAAAACCTTCATTTATGAGATGAGAACAGTTACTTAAGTCCAAGCAAAATGGCCACATATCTAGAAATTAAATAAACACTACATAAGACATCATGCATCGGTGTGTTTAAAAGCTTTATTATGTACTGTGAAGTATAAAACCTTGTTGCTGGTCATGATTTGTTACTTCTAACCATTACAATACATGAGAGAATTCACTTTTTTATTCATTGTTACTTCTGAGCATTACAATACATGAGAGCATTTATTGTGGGTGAGTTCAGTCCCAGTATTGAGTCTAAGTACCTGGTCTTCTTAGTATAACGCAAAATAACTAAATAAAAGCATTAACTTTATTCCCTATACTGGCACAGAGAGATGATGAAGCCTGTAAACCAGTTTCAAATTGATTTCAGATATAAAAAGATTTATTAAAACTATTTATGACTAAAAAATGTACTGTTTCAGTGGAGATTATGTGCGAACTCTTATTTGACAAATCTATAGACCATTCTATATAATCTAGTGATTGGTTTTTAGGTATATGTGCTGAGTCCTACAAGCTTTCAAAATCCTCCAGAAATATGCTGTTTCATTTGTACAGTCATAAGGAAATCTAATTTTAAAATCCGGTTTGAGCTGTATTGATAACCTCAAGGGCATTTTAAAAAACATGATTGGGTGTTTTGAAATTTTCACTGCAAGGAGAAAAAGCTCAAAAACATTCAGCTAAGAATCTCAAAGCATTAATGAGAATGTGTTTTCCATTAAAGATCCATGCACTGGATTTTGATTACATGCAACACATTTCCATTATGCATTTGTGTGAAATTCACTTACTGTATGCATTGTCTTAGTGGTAAATAATTTTGAAGCCTCAGGCTTTGAAAGCACAGGTTCTGATGAGAAATGTGTGCTGTATTTCAACACTGCTAGTAATGACATATGCAGAGCAAACTAAGTCATATGCTCACAGATGTCACAGTGCATGGCAGAAAGCACAGAAATAAGCTGATTTTATAACTGCAAAAGTAAAAACAACTGTTTTTTTTTTTTTTGCATAAAGATTTAAGTATTTAGTTGCAAGTGGTTGTAGATCTATCAAGATTTAATGTACCACATTCAACTTTCCCACATAGCTGTCAGTGAAGTGACATGGAGTAGATACATACTTTTACAAAATATACTCCCATCTTCCACAGCCATTTAATCCAATTATTTCAATTTTTGTCCTGTGGGATAAAAAGATTAAGTGAAAAGAGGATATATTACTCAAAAAAAAAAAAAAATGCATTATACCTTACAGCATAGTATTACGCAAAAAAAAAAAAAAAAAGGATTTAAACCTGAAAACAATGTTAAGATCAACATAGCCTATGTTATTCCACAATATATGAAATGCCTTATATCGATCTTACCACCATAATGCAATATTGAATTTATGGGTCTCTGAAGAAGTTAAACTGGATGTGATGCAACTTTAAAAAAATGTATCTGCTTGGACCTGAATAAGTCAATCCAGGGTGAGGTACATCTCATATGACACTGTTCAGATTTCATTTAGCTGAAAAAGACAACAAAAACATGAGTCTCAACTAAGTGTCACTCAAAAAATGGGAAAAATTGGCTTAGAATTACAGGACTAGATCAGCTATTCTAACAGCTATATTCTGTGTAAATACATACCAGCCGATAAGCTCCATTTATTTAATTTTGTATATTTCTGATGTGATCAACCTGTTTTTTATTTTATTTTACTGCAGTATATAAAAGCTTTGTCATGCCGTCCTTTCCCATCTGTCACAAACCAAGTGTGACTTTACAGTGACTTACACAAGATGGATACGCAGTGGTCATCTGTGCCCTGCAGTGTTGTTCTGTCAAGATCGGCTCTGTTCAGATCCATGGAAATGAGTTCAACACTGGTGGGGAAAGAAAACAGAGAGAGAGAGAGAACATTTTGCGGATTCTTCACGCCATTAATTCTGAAACATTTTTATGCTTTTTCACCAACATCTGCCAATACAAGAACATTATCACACACAAGTAAGACAGCTCATAAACTGTGGGCTGAAACACATCAAGCAATGTTGGCAGTGACCTCGAGAAAGCGCAGTTACATTGACAAGCATCTGTCAGTTGGATGCTGTTGTCTTCAGCCCTGCAATTATCTTTGGTTTCCAAAACAAATCCCTCAGTTGACTTGCCAAGTTTGTCGTATTACCACAATGGCAGAGAATAACAGAGTGCAAGTGCACTCCTACAAGCAGATGGTGTCATTGTATCACTGTCAAACCTCTGAATTTCTTTAGTCTAACTGCATTAATTTACTCTTCAATCATAATATTATCTTCACTGCTTTTTGTTGCATAAAAAAAAATTCATAATGTAAATATGTGGAAAAACAAACAGTACTATGCATTATGAGCAGTGGAGCATTTAATCAAGGTTTGGCAAGGTTGGGCTGGTTAACATGTTAGTAATGCCATAACTACCAAGTATTAACATTATGGGGGTATAATGGAGAAAAAAAAATGTTCTCCATTGATGGCCAATTTAAAATGAGTTGTTAAATTTAGTTGTTAAAATTAGTATTCCAACATAAGCAACATACAGTATACAGTATACATAGAATAACAAGTGGATTTCTAAGTTTTAAATTAACCACTTATTTTCTTGCTTTGTCCTTGATTCACAGCAGAACAATTAACTTCTTAAAATGAAGAATTAAACAGATGAAGAGATGGATGAGTGGTAAACTGATTACAAGAAAACAGGTGAAAACAGCAAGGCACGCTCACGGTTAAGAGTTCAGCATGAGAATGGCTCGGTGCAATGTGTCTGCCAAACCAGCACGAATAATGCTGGACCCCACTATACCCCCATATTAATAATCAGTCGAACACCAAAAGTAAACAGACACTATCCAAACATGGCTGCATTTTCCAGGTGATGTGCTCAGGAGGCTCTACCGAAGTGTGATTTTCACTAGAGGAGACAGAATAAATCACAAAGGCATGTCTTCCTAAAGCATATGGAGTGTTTATTAAATGAAGAGGAAAGTTCTCTATAATGAGAAGAGTGGGACTATTGCTAATTGAGATTCATTAAAAACTAAAGGATAATTACATTGTGTCTTGCATACTGAACTGAATATTTCATTCTTACACTATTAAGAGTGCTGTGGTTTCGAAGCAGAGCAATGAAACGTCAGTGGGTCGTGCTGAAATTCAGACTGAAAGAATGAACGCAAATGTAATATTTTTCAACAGTCCAAAAACAAGATTAATGATAATAATAATAATAATAAATTAATATCGAGTAAATATAATAATAATAATAATCTTACATTTAAAGTCTTCGGCCTCTTTTTACTGCAAAGGTAACCCAAAAACTAAAGTTTCACCAATATCATTCCTCCTAATAGCTGTGACGTGGACTAGGCTATTATCACAGAATTAGATCAATTATTAAAACTTTATAATTCTAATTATCATTATAGTTATCATCTCAACTGTGAATGGCCCTTAACTGTTTATTTTATTTATTTTATTTGATACATTGTTAGCTATTTTAAGTAAAGGCAATTTCAGCTATTTCAGCTAGTCAGCTAGTCAGCTATTTAAGTTTCTATGTTTTAAAGTACACTACTTACCTGACATGCAGCATCTGCACACAGACTGTCTATAAGCATTTCCCCCTCACTTCTCACTTCTCACTGATTGGTTTTATCAGTTTGCTCCAAATTTCAACTGCAAAGCACCTGCAATGGCAGGGAAGAGATGTTACTCAGGTTAAACAAACGAAACGTTTAAGGGGAGGCTGGAAAGGAATATCCTACTCTTGGCAGCATGCAAGGCAGAGATAGAGATGTGGGTGGACCTGGTGCTGGGGAAGCTGCTGATGATATAGACATACCCTCCTCAGCGATAATATGTGTCTAAAATCTTACTGAAGATCGATGACATGAATATGACCATGACCACTGGCTGACATACTGGTTTTTGTTGAAGAATTAATTGCCTTACGTGCAGTTGTTTCAGCTGTTTTGTTTGTTAAAGATTTTTGTACGCCCTTTATGATTCATGATCTACTGAAGAAAAAGAAAAAATATTTTTTTCACCTCCATGCTGACTGTCCGATGGCTTAAAGTAAGAAAATATTACATCTCACATTAGATTCTCAGGCTTAAATAAAAGCTACAGGCTTAATTTAAAATCATTTATTGGATTTATTTTCAAATCTCTACATCATCTGTGCTGATTATTGGTTATGGAAAAGTAATGGAGGCTGGATTAAATGGTCTCTTTCCATTATCCATGTTCATTCAAGAAGGATCTTCTGAAGAGGCTATAGGCACGAGGCTCATGCACTCTTTCAAGCCTGAGTCGTAAAAGTCAGTTTAATTTCCATATAATGGCTCTAACTGAGGTACTAAATTGTACTATAAAATCACAGGGGTATAAAATAAAATAATACCACATTTCAAAAGAAGAAAATACCAACAGACTCATCATACCACATTTCAAAGGTCTGAACACTGCCAAGAAATTGGAGCTTGTCGGTTTCTCTTTTTGTTCAGTTAAGAGCTTTGTGTCCTCAATATTTGTTTGTCTGCTCTCCTGCTGTGTTAAACCCAAAGGAACTAAATTACGGGACCAGCATGTAACATCTTCAAGCACCATGCTGCCTAATGTAATCATTTTAACATTCACCCTTGTGTTTGAGCTGGTTAAATCTGCATTTTTTTTTTGTCTGATTTAAAATTTAGGTAGTTCATGTTAATATTCTTTATATTTGTCCTCTTTATTTTTAGATCCGATGTAATGATATTACCCTGTTGACAAGTTAATCCTGAAAATATATATCTAAGCAAAACTATCAATAGCTAAGGATGGTATTTTATATAGCAATTTTTTTTTTTGTTATTGTGCCTTTGTATTGTTCTGAAAGTGTCCTTAGATCCTTTCAGTCAGTCACTTTCGACATCACATTGGTGACAGATGAATTGGGAATCTTGCTAAATAGACCAGTCTACTTCGAATGTAAACTTAACGAGCCAGAGCACATTGGCATGCAATGATTGCACAGTAAGATTGCAACACAAGTGTAGTAATTAGCTTTGTCTGTGTCATACGTGACTGCTTGACAAGCATGAAAAACACAAATTTAATTTAAATTCTGAATATATTGTTGTATACAGCAAGCAAAGAGTGCTTCCTTTAAATTTTTTTAAAAACAGTCAAACATTCATCACGATTTCACAAAGTAAGAGGCCCTGAGACAGGTGACCCAGAGATGGAGTTGCTCTTTGGGAGATGGTGAACACACAACTTCCTTCCCCGGAGGAGGGCTGGGGGGAGAATCTTTTGTTTTGTTTCATCCCACCACTGACCTCTCGGTTGGTGGTACCCAAACACTCAACAAAAGAGCTAAATCTGGGTGTCAAGAGGGCACAGAGAGTTGTGGACTTTCCAAAGCTGGATCACACTCATCCTGCTCTGTCACCAGCAGGCAGCAGCGAGAGGTTTTAGAGCATTATCAAAGGCCCTACTCATGCATCCTCTGCCCAAACTTGGTACAAGGTAAATGTTGCATGTTGCACCGCACATTCAGACCCCACTTCGGTTGGTCAACAAGCTGCCCGAACCAGGTCCTTGCATTCCACCTCGCTGCCCCACTGCAGGTACGTCGGTGGTTCTGCTGGTCCAACTTGTACCATATCTGGAACCCTGGCTAGCACCGCCCAGTATCACAAAAGGATGTGATAGAGCCAGTACCTCCAGGTGATATAAAGACGGGGTTTTACAGCCCCTACTTTGTACCCAAGAAAGGCGGTGGGTTACCACCGAGCGCCAACCTCCTGCTCTGTCTCATGAAGATAACAAGGAAATGACTTAAACTGCAATTCATCGACTGGCCGCCTGAGGCTGGCTGCAAAAGGGAGTCAGTCCCATAGACTCCCCATGTTAAAATGCCCAACTTTACAGCCAGTAGTGTAGCCAGAAAAGAGACTTTGGGTGTGCATATGAAAATCTGGGTGTGCCACATTTATTGTCAGATTACTGTGAAAAATTATGGGATAGTATTTTTGTCGCACTGCTTCCGTCCAACCATACTCCTAGTGTTAATTTGCAGGTCGTGTCAAAATGTAGTTAATTGTTAAATGTAACAATTTTCTTCCAAATACGGTAATTTTGAACTTCTGGTATGATACTTGGACATTTCCAATCTGGCAACACTGTCTGTTGATGTTGGGTCCGGGGAGGGAGAAACATTCTCATCAGGTGTAACAGGCCTTGTGTCCGGCTGTCCATCAAGCCGAGGTTTTTTTGCTAAAAAAAATTAAGGAGCTCTGCGACATATTGCTAGCTAGCAATGTGCAATCAAAAATTATCTGGTTGGCAGTCCGAATGTCAGCAGATATTTTAACAAAAATAATTTAAAATGTAAATTACATTTTTACATTTTGAGCATTATTGCACCACATATTGGATTCTTATTTCTGTGCCCCTGAAAGTATGATTTAGAATGTTCAGTGGCGTCACAGAACTGCCAGATTCAAACAGCTTTCGCTCGTTGGCTGGCGCTGAGCCAGAGACGGACGCGCTCAGCGCTTGTCATATATCACAACTAATATGCAGTGTTTTCAACCACATAATGTTTATTTTAGGTTTCATACATTTAAATATACATAATCACTAGTAAAACAATACATTGGTAGTTTGTAAAATACACAATTTATGGAAGCAGCAAAAACTATCTTATCAAATGTAATTTGCCAACGTGTTTTATTCATATATCAAACAGACATAGCAGAACAATAAAGTTTACTCTATTCTTCTCCTAGTTCAACAGCCACTTACTTTCATGTATTTTGGGAGAAACTGGGGAATTCAAGTGCTGTACGTTAAATCCGTCTATCAGGACTCTGAATTGCAGCGCTCATCTCGTTATAGATCAAGACAATTTATAAAGGTTTTTAAACGAAGAATTGGAATATCAGATAGTTGACATGGTAAGCAAGTTTGTGTATATATTTAATAAAAAATGAAAAACTAAATAAAACGAATACCAATACATCTGTTAGTGGCTGCGGTGTGTCACGTGACAATCATGACGCATCGCCATGGAAACAAGGGGTCAGTTAAAATATTTGTAACTTACGTGTGAAAGGGTTGATTAAAAAAATAAAAAAATAAATAAAAAAAATAAAACATTATATATATATATATATATATATATATATATATATATATATATATATATATATATATATATATATATATATATATATATTCTAAGTAAACAACAATAGCCCAAGTTAAGTAAACATTTTTTATTGAGACTATAAAAAATAATTCTGCATCTATTTTTAGGTGTGCCAGCTGCCACTCTGGGTGGCACAGGCACACCCTGGCACACCCGTGGCTACGCCACTGTTTACAGCAGAAAAAAAACATGTTTACAGCCTGGTTCAAAAAATTATTTTGGTCTAAATAGCTAATTTTTTTGCCCTTCATGACAACTTTGAGGGGTTTTTGAGGGTTGTTTTTTTAGAACTCATCTGTTTAAATTATATTAAGCCTTAAAGTTCTGCATAATTAAGTGCGTGGCCACTTGAGTGACTGGATTGCCGCTGCTGACACAGCCGTCACAGTCTCATTAATTCACAGCGCATATGAGATCAGTCATAAACTGATTTTTTTCTCATACTAACCACCTTCACATTTGCAGTCAAAATATCAGACCTCGTGCACTCTCTTTCACTGTGGAGCAGTCTATAAAAACATATGAGATATACATCCAAGCTTTAAAATCCTCTGCTGACATGTTCATGCCGAAGGCACTACTTTGGAAAATCAAAATCAGCACCTGTGAGCCACTGATTAGAAGACAATGCCCATTTTAATTAGCAAGCCTAAAGCCATTCAGAGTCATACCAGTCCACAAATCATAATATCATATCATTTAAATAATGAATAATCCCTTTTTCATTACATTTAATTACATATTCTACAAAAATTTTATATAATGGTTAATGATTTATTTCATGAAGACCATTAATGATCAAAAACCACAGCTGTGTTAATGCAGCTAAAACATATTTGCCATCATTTCCATTCCCATTACCTTTCCTTTCTCAAATAAGCCATCTGATTTAATCATCCTTTCTTGGCTTACAAATGGTTCTCTGTGTGAAAAAAAAAACGCACCTGTTTGAGCATTCCCCTGTCTTGTCCTTAATTAGACAATAAAACATGGCTGACCTCTACAAAAGACTTCCATCCTTCAAGTGAACCAAAATAATGTGACAATGCTCAGAATGAACAGAATGACTAATATATTTTGGAAGACCCAAGCTTTAAAAAAAAAGCTTAAATCAATATTGAAATGTTGCGTTAATGGATTTTTCAATTTTTGTTTATTTCTGATGTGCATAATTGCCTTAGAAAAAGGAAAAATAAACCAAATTAAATTAGTAACACAGTATAGTGTGTTTTTGTCTCTTATTACTGTAATGCTTCACATGTGTGAATCTCCTGCAGCATATTTAATACAAAAAATGGTTAATTACCCAAATATTCAAATTATTGTTCCTGAAGGCCACATTTCACTTGAGGTCAAACAATCGCTCCTTAATATGTTAGTGGTGTGTGCAATTAAACTGTGCGTAGTGTGACAAAGTCTATATCATACTGAGTGGTTTTCTGTCTTCAAGCTATAACCCAATAGGATGTTTGTGTTACTTGCTAAAACTTTTATTTATTGTACTGTTAAAACAAAACATTAGTACATGCTCCTCAGTCTGAAACAAAAATGGTTTGCTTTATTGTTTTGTCTTGCTCTAAGACAGCTCTTTGATAAATGTAGGTGTATACTTGGTGTTTCTGATGAAGCATGACAGATTTATCCTAAATGACTTCCATAATCCATGTTTCCCTTACTATTGAAAACGGATGGATGTATGCACTTCCATAATAATAAAAATCAAGTAAGAAGTCATAATAAACTAGCATAAAACAAATATACACCTAAACTGTATTTGAATGCATTTGTTGTTTAGAGACACTTTTGGAGCTTACCCAGTCTGATTCAATCCACTGCATCTCAGCTCACAGAGAGACTGGTACCTGTTAGGAGGATAAATCAAATTTAAGATATAGATTTTGAGGCGCTATTGGTATAATAGACAAAATGAAGAAGAGACAATGAGAGAGACTTAAAGTCAAAACAAATGTACACTCGCATGCACAAATAACAGATGGATTGAAAACAGTTTGAATGTTACTATCAAAAAAGTAAACCAATTTGTAGGGCAGGACAAAAGCTGTCAGAGCAGAATATGATTTAAGAGCAACCATCTTTTTCAGCGTGTCTGGTTAAAAAGCTTAGTTTAGCTGGTCAGGTATTAAAAATCAGTTTTAGCTTCTTTTAAAAGATGGATTGTTAATTGTGTTCATTTGTTTATGTGTTAGTAAGTCATTTTTGATGTCACTAGTTTATTAGCGGATTTAGAGGCCCGAGGCATTTATTTGGAGTTAGTGAGGGCAGGTTTACTTTTTGAAGTATAAATAACTTAATTTATGATTGGCATTCGCAACATTAGAGTTATTATTAGGGTTACCTGCTTAACGTTTAGTCATCCTTTCGAAGTCTTAATACGCGTCAGCATTCAGTTCTAATAGTCACAAAAAAGAGTTCAGGTCTCTATGGGGCCTTCAATAGTGCTGATATTTAAAAGCATTGGTATTATAACACAAATGCAGCCTTCTGATGTTCATTAACATAAATAGCAATTGAGGAAAATATACTATAGGTAGCAGAAATATAGCATTTTAACTGGATCCCATTCACTCTTGCGAGTGATGAAAGAGTGTGAATATCAGATATATTCACATTGGCTACAGTGATTAACAGCAAAGGCTGAAGGCACTTAGAACATCTTATTGGAATATGGGGACGTTCTTACCTCCTGAATCTCCATATCATTCTCAGAGTCACGTTAGCGCAGACAAGTCAGTCCGACTTATTGTTTAATAAGCTGAAGCTTAAAGAGTGTGTTAAAAAAGATTCAATTTATTGATCTAAACAGTTGATTTCCATTAACATGTTAAACATTTAAATGACTAATCAAGAGTCAATGAACAATTTAGAGCTAATGTTAAAAAGTGTTTAACAAAATTTAATTCTATTAGTGTAGCTTATCTGTTATTACACAAAATGACTTGACAACGTCTCTATGGTTCCTTTTTGTGAATTTATATATATATATATAAACATACTATCCATTTCAAGTCAAACAGGCATTTAGTACTAGAGACAAGTACGTACCTTATCTAATTTTACAAAAATCATCTCATATTTATTAACAAATTATAACAACACAAGTTTAACAATTATAATCACCTATTTAGAGAAGCTTGCACAAGGAGCTTTACATCCTTTTTATTAAATTTTTATGTACAAATACAAGCTACACACAAAGCAAAGCACTTGGATGTGGCTACATACATAGCCAATTACTTTCAAACCCAATACTGATATCAAAATTAAATGTACAAACTCAGTATTTACCATCATCAAATCAAGAAGTATTAAGAAGATGTTATATACAAAATGAGTCTCTCCACTCTGTTGATACATTTTAGTCTTAACGGAAGCGTTCCCAAAGTTAGGGAAGCATAATGTGCAGCTAATTCCATGCTTTACATTTGGGGGACAAACAATGGAAAACTAAAGGAATGACATAATTACACTGCCAAATCCTGGCCAGAATTAATGTTCATAAGGTATAATACAAAGAAGTCAACAGTTTCAGATAAGAAAAGAAGGGACCATGTAGTACACCCCCCCCACCCCCGTCCGCCCCAAGATTAGTGTGAATATAAAAACAGGATTGACCTATCACTTAAAAACCCCATTTAAGATTATTTAGTTCATAAGGTTGGCGTTGTATGCAGGTTACATGATCTTGAGCACCTTTAATATCTACCATAGGGGTGATCTCTGTAGCCCCCTCGAGTAAGTCTTGATGCTGGAGCTTTGAGGTTGGGCCGCGTTGAAATCCAGTCTTCTTCTGCTAAAAGTGAAACAATTAAACAGGGAAAAAAGGCAGAAATAATTTAAACATGTAAAACAAGCTTCATTTAAATTGACAAATGGAATTTAACACAACTCAATGTAGTTATTACAACGGAGAGGAGCCTCTTTGCGTGACTGAAATGCAATGCTATGACTATTCATCAGGGAACGGATATCCTAGGGTCAAGTAATTCCATTTGACATCAGCCATTTTTAATGCCTTTTTTTCCTAAGCATTACAAAATGATAAACTGAACACAGCTGATCATCTTACACATACATTTCAATAATTAGTTTAGAGCTCCATTCCGGCATCCCATCTAGGGCTTTGCATGTTCGCCTCGGTACATTATCGTAGATTTGAGAAATATACAATGTCACTTTGCCCTAATTATCAGTTACCAAAGGCAGAACAGATGAGGCATAAACTCCTGGCTGAGCTCACAGTATGACCCTGCTGTCATCTAAATACAGTACGTGTTGGGAGCCGATGCTCCATTAGGTTCTCTGAGTGTGATCACTGGGCCATTGAGGAAACAATCAGCCTGCCTTCAGGGCAAAGAGCCTTAACCTTCATTGTTGCTAACTACCAGTTCACAGAGAAAAGAGAAAAAAACATTATACATCATGACAAAATCCCTTTTATTCTGGTATTCTGTGTAATGATCACTACCGCACAAACAGCCCTCCCTCATTCACATTATATTTAATAGGTTTCCCTTACATCCTCCTCACTGTGAAAACTATCTCTGATCATTACAATCTTATGGAAGCCTGTCTGCATCTCTGAGTAAAAATACAACAGGTAATTTTGAAAATAGAAAAAAATTGAAATAAAGTCACATTGTAAGATCTATATTAACAGTTACAAGAAATAAATGAACAATTGTGAGATCAAATTGTCAAATAGCATAAAAAAATCAATACATAAAGCAAGAAATCACACTGTGACATTGTGACAATTGCAAGATATAGTCACACTGGGGAAAAAGTTACATTTTCAATACTTTGTAAAGACATACCATTTTGAGATTGTATGACTTTATACAAATTTACAACAAAAATAGTCACAATTGTGTGAAGTCACATTGCAACACAAAGTCACAATTGTGAGAAATACAATTGTGAGCTATAGTCACATTGCAAGAAATAGTTGAGATATGAGATATGAAGATATGAAGTCAAAATTACAAGCAATGTCGAAATAAAGTCACATTGTGAGAAGTAAAGTTGCAATTATAAGAAACAAAGGCAAGTCACATTCATTCATATAGCGCTTCATACAACTGTCTCAAAGCAGCAAGAAAATAACAGCGTTAAAGTTAATCAGTTATGAACCTAGAAGATAATATTGTCATTATTTATCTCGGTTTAGTTCAGTGTTGTTTCAGTTCAGTTTAATACACGTGTCAATGTTGCAAACACAGTGTCATTATCCAGCTCAATTCAGTTCAAATTTTGTTCTTATCTGATAATGCAGTAACGGTTTAGTCAAATCAATAATATTACTGAATATTAACTGTCTTTTAAACCAAACAACTAAGAGAAAC
Source organism: Carassius auratus (assembly GCF_003368295.1). Lineage (NCBI taxonomy): Eukaryota > Metazoa > Chordata > Actinopteri > Cypriniformes > Cyprinidae > Carassius > Carassius auratus. Next base: position 14,630,143 of record NC_039255.1, on the reverse strand, counting down.
AAAGCTGCAACGGTGAAACTGATATGTGACTATAGCGAGATACAGACTAGCAATTCCCTTTTTTTACTCTGAGGTAAAAATGGACTTCACTTTGATCCTGGCTACCTAAAGAGCAAAACCTTTCATAACACAATTAAATCTTGGTTTTAAGTCAAAAAGTGGCAAATATACAGTAAAATCATTCTTGTTAACACTTTGACGCTCCATTGCACAATTTGACAATACAAATGAACAGGCTGTATACAATGGAAAACTGGCATCAATGAAAACCAATCCATGCCAAGAACAGATTGAATACTGCATCAAATGTAATCAAAAGGCAAAGTAATGGCTGAAAGGCCATCCTGACGCCTCCAGCTCTCTACTGGCTCTAGTCCATGATTTCAAGAGCATCTTAAAACCCAAGCCCTGAAGCAGACTAGGAAGGTAGGATGGCAGCTGCTGGGCCTGTGTGATTTAACTGCTGGCGAATGCTGCTAGGTGTTTTTCCTTACCTTTAGCTCTGAAACATTTAACATCAATATGGAAAATGAATGAAGCAAAAAGGTTTCTCACTGGTGCGGGCAATGTGCCATGACTGAATCTCAGCCCACCTGCTATGCGAACTACTGCTATGCAAAGAGGATGTTTCTCTTTGTGGTGCACCGCACCATTCCAAATAGTTGACCTAAAATCCTAATATTTTCTTGGTAAGCTAAAAGAAAAAAAAGTTTGAGACAAAAGTCATGCTGTTTTAGAAGAACTGTAGATCAGTTTCTTACCATAATTGTTGTAGGCTTCATCATTATTACCATGTCCATACTCATAATATTCTGAGACACTGTAGGAGTAAAAAAACTATTCTTAGGAGATTTTGACAGATTCTTAGAGCCAAAGTTAAGCATTAAATAGATCATGCTGTTACAAAATGTCTTTTAAAAATAAATGTGTACCTTTTTGACTGGTTGCTGTAGTTGTCATCATAACCCTCATAACTCTGGTCATCATATTCCCCGTCATAACCATCATCATACCCCTGAAACAACAGAAACACAAAAGAATAATCAAAGAGGGTGACGCTAAAAGACTAAATCTGTCTCAAAGCAGCACTCTAATTGTTTAGGGTTGAAAAATCAATGTTTAATTACACTGCAATAGGATTTCTCTAATAAATATACTCCCAGAGTGGAGAACTGGCAGAGCTGAATAGTGTCTAACAGAAAATATTGATCAGCGAGTGACAATTGTCTGATCTGCCATGTCTGAAGACAAGTGGATAATGCCTAGGTCGATTTAGTATTAGAGACAAAGGAAACAATAAACAGATTAAAACTTCATGATGAGATGTCCACAAGATCCTACATGACTTGTGTCATCCATTCACTTTTTCAAGCTTACATTTTTTGAAACTATTATATATACAGAACATGTTTTTGTTTTTTTTTACAATGTACATATACTAAATGTGCAACACATACAGTATGTTTGGCCTGAAAATCCTTTGGTAAAAAGCATCTGAAAAGGACATCAAATAGTAAATGCAACAGAACACAGATGTGAATCACACAGATGCTTCATATTTAAAAAATATGACATTCTATTTTGCATACAACAAAATGGAGCAAATTTGTATGACTATTAAAATGTGTGTGTGTCTGTGAGATACACACTAACATTTGGACTTTTTAGTCTTTAGAAGATATCCAACATCATAAAATGAAAATTCATGTTTCCTCACACAATGTCCTGTGCTAAATACTGTGCACAATACTATGGTGATGACGCTATATTGCATTGATAAAAATAAATAAATAAAATAAACTATTGGGTAAACTTTAATTAATTCAAAAATGCACACTAATAAAATCTAGTATGGTGTTTCCATTTTGTTGTTCAGACGGACTAACTGAAAATGCTTCCCTTTTTTATTAGGCTTAATCTATTATTAGGCTATTTTGACCCCTGTCTATTCCCTTTACATTAAAATTCCGCACAACAGTCCAGTTTTATGCTTTTGAAGAAGGATTAGACTAAATTAAAGTTATGGATTATGCCAGGGATTAAGTTGTTCAGGAGATCTAACATGCAAGTTTCCTTCTATTAGTTTTTCCTTGTACTAATAGGGTCAGTGTTCTGTCCTCTCTCACTAATTGACTGGTTTGTTAACATGTCCTCTTGATAGAGTGCTCTGCATATCTTTAGCAGTGTATAGAAGAGGTTTTACTAAACATGTTTTACTATTTAATGGCATATTTCAGAACATGTCAATCACTCTAATACCAACAGCACTCTGAGGAAATCAATTTTAGCAGAACAGTGAGAGCTAGTGACTGACCTACCCGTTTCATACGGCAAGAGCAATCTAGAGCAGGAGGAGTAGATTTCATTTTTACACTCACGAAAATGAAAATGTGTCCTTTTTGTCTGCTATGACATTTAACAAAAATGAAGATTCTGTCATCATTTACTCAGCCTCGTGTCATTTTATACCTGCGTGATCTTTTCAGTGAACTGTTTGATTCAGAAAGAAAATTAGAAAAAATATTTTAGAAAATTACAGGTGAATTACAGTCCTTAGTCAGGTTAAACGCTATATTAAATTTAATGTGGATGAAAACATGGGTCCGAGGAATAGATTTACAGTGTTTACAATAACACAACTTTCAAAACTGTCAGTATATTGCTAAACAACAATAAAATTCAACAAATGCACAGTACAGACCCATTTTCCTGACAGAAATTAAATATGGTCTATTATTTAGACTACAATAGCCACACATTCAAACAGCCATATAAAATTGCTAAATTATTTTGCAAGAGAGCTCTTGCATACACTGTGGATATTACTTAAAGTTACATTTAAAAGGTCCTGGTGTCTGACCTTTTTGACTTTAGCATGCACTTACAAGCAGCTGTGCATAATTCGAGCAAGCTCTAGTTAATGGTGTTTGATCGTTACATTTCAACACTCGTTTGAAAGAGCAATTAACTCTGGTCCTATTGAGCAAGCTAACAGGGAATAAATCAAGTGCTAGAGAGCACTGCAAGAGTTATTAATACAGCACACAGACAAAGGTCTTCAATACTCAGCTTCATTATCAATTGACAACCACCAACATCTCTTGACAGTGACTGATCTCTGTGTGGGACGGCAACTGAATAGGATTCCTCACTGGAGAGCAGCAAAGGGAAATGTCCATGCCTCCATCTGCTCAATAGAGTGAGGCTCTCTTTCTGCCACTTGTTACTCAACTAATTTTTCAGGGCTCATGTTTTCAGTTTGAAGTATGCACAAACATTGGCATTAGGCCAGACAGGATGGAGCAGTCTGAAATATACTGACATCCAACAGGCCATATATCTGTTTAATGGTCTGTTCTGATTGTTGCAAGCGTTCAAAGGAGGCATAATTCTTTCAACATAATCAAAATGGGATTTCATTTCACATCAGTTTTATATTAAAGGGAAACTGCATTCCATATCATGGTGATTGGTGACTAATAGTTTTAGATGATTAAAGTATAATGTTCAGTTAATCACAGATTTTTGGAAAGAGAAGAATGAAGGCGGAACACCAGTGTACTGACTTAACTGGAGTTTTGATTTTAACTCTTGTCATTGGAGTCTTTGTTTGCACCAAAAAGTGTTTAATTGGAATTTAGTCACCCTGGTATGCGAAAGTATTTGTAAAATAACTATTACATGAATTTATGTTAAACTTAACTTCATGGAATTATTGTTATTTGTTAAGGATCTGATTAAATTAGTTACTTTTCTAAACTGCACTCTGAGTTTCTCTATATATTTCCAAATGTATCAGTTACAGTACACTGCTCCGCATATAGAGAAATCAACACATAATGAGGACAAATCTACACAGTTTGTACATATATGATAACAGCTCAATGGAAATCATTAAGGCACCTTCCACCAACCCAAGAAAACCACATGAATATTTATAAAACTAAAATAACAGTTCAGACTATCCTGAAAGAACTGGCTTTGCCTGAAAACACAGTGCCAGTGGCAGTAGAAATGTGATATTCTAGGACTGTTTATTGCCAAAGATCTCATTGTAGAAATATAGGAGCATATATTACTTGTTACATAAACTTTTACAATCATCCAAATAAAAGAACTAATTCAGTAAGCTGATGACAGACAAGTAGGCTATTACTTCTAACCTTCAGAAGCCGCAATCCCTGCAACGGAGGGATCTACTGTGCATTTGCAAGTCATGTTGCAATAAATTTTAATAGGCATTATTTCATGCACGACAAGGAGCTGTGATAGCCATAGCCAGTGTTCTCTGATTCAGTAATCACTGATCAGTAAATATACTGTAGCTCATAGAAAGCATAAGGGCTGATATTTGCGTGAGCTGTAAACAACAATTTAACTGGTAATGACATGCAGCTCAATCCCCTTGTTATTTTCACAGTAAGAGCGCACATGCTTCTTTTCACAGTTTTTGTTTTTTATTTTAACTGTCTTCTCATGTGCAGCTCTCAGACCTGGAATAATATGCTCAGCCTCTAGGCATTCCACATGCTTCTTTTCAGCAGGAAATTATTAAACTTCTTCTCAAGGTGCATGTCATACATCTGATTTATTAAACGAGGGAGTTATGCATGAAGAATTCCACTTCAATAATTAGTTTACCGCAGAAATGTCAAGTTAGTGGTGTAAGCGAGCCCATTATTAAAAAACAATTACAGCCATGGTGAGATCCTTGCTTTGAAATAGTGCGAGGAAAGCCTTTTTGTAACATTCTATTCTGCAACATGATTTGGCTTTTGCCATGTGAAGCGGTGTGTGTTTGTGCACGGAAGAGGTTTACTGCGATACTATCCGAGACACTCAAGGGCTTCTTCATTTATTTATTTATCCACAGTGAGCTGGTTGTGACCTTAGAAGGCATTCTGCATGCTTTTTAATTGGTTTTCAAACAGTTACATTAAAAAGGTACTGTACCTTATGCAAGAAAAAAGAAAACTGTGAGGGGGTTAAAGGGTTAGTTCACCCAAAAATGAAAATGATGTCATTAATAAATTCATCCTCATGTCGTTCCAAACCCGCAAGACCTCCGTTCATCTTCAGAACAAAAATTAAGATATTTTAGATTTAGTCCGAGAACTTTCTGTCCCTCCATTGAAAATGTATGTATGGTATAAAAAACATCTTCAAAGTAGTCCATGTGACATCAGAGGGTCAGTTAGAATTTGTTGAAGCATCGAAAATACATTTTGGTCCAAAAATAAAAAAAAATATGACTTTATTCAGCATTGTCTTCTCTTCTGGGTCTGTTGTGAGTGCGACTGCTGTGTATTGTGAGCATTGTGTTGCTCTTGATGTTGCTACATCACTAGTGTGGCCAAAAAGAATTGGAAAAATAATTATTGTTCTCAAACACCTTTCCACTGTCTGCCATTGGTCAAGACAAACAGATAGCTCTGCCCCAAACCACTAAAAGCACTGTTTGAGACACTGCTGCTATGCTGGGCTGGTTGGGATAATCAAAAAAAAAAAAAAAAAAACAATGGTTTGATAGCACCACAGAGCCTCCGTGTTAATACTTCTCAGCATACTCATCCTACAAATGACTTACAAGCACTCTGCTTGCTAAGCATGGATAGGAAAATGTATTTTATCATCAAATAATGGCCAACAGATAAGAAAAAATGGATAATTAATGATTAAGAAGCAATTTTTTTTTTTTTTTTAATGTTACAGCACAGAGATTCGTCTAGTATTCTATTACGCCTCATTCAGAGATCTGTGTATTTTGTGGGAAGAAAAGGGGCATCAGCTCATAGAGGAGTGTCTGGCTGGTTTGTAGAAGAGTGAAGAGCCCTCTGAGAAAGCATTTGTGATCTTTGAGTAAAGCTGTTGTGCTGAGAGGGAGAGGAGGAGGCAGTCTGGCACGGCTCGGCTGATGTACATAAAGAGCTGTGATTAACTGGATTCAAATCCTCACCAACAAAAAGAGCAGAACGCTGCCACACAACAGTGGATATTCATGTGTCTTTCAATTTATACATCTTAAACCTGGACGACAGTTTGTTTGTATGAAAGCAGACAGCAAATTAACCATAATTTAAAAAAACAGGCTACACACAGATACACTAACTGGGAAGGCATATTCTTTTTTTAAGGGTTTGGATAAATATCCATGGCAAAATAATAATTGAAAGCTTACTGATACTAATAATTTGTATTATTTATTGTGTTATGAAGAATAAATATTGTTGTTGTTGTTTTTGCCAATAAAATACTTTAAAACGTATAATATGCTTATCATTATTTTTCCACATGTTTCTATGGTATACTGAAAAATAATCTACTAATACTGAAGCAGCAAACTTTGCAAAACACAAAATTTATGTCACTGCCAAAACTTTTGGCCATGACTGTATATTTCCACTATGCACATTCTGGATTTTTCCAAGTCTAGGTAAAAATCTATAGGTTAAGACTTGGCTAGGTTTGATTTTGAAAGGTAAGTTACAATATGTTCCTAGTGAACTGGTCACTTCTTTGCCCTCTTTCCTCCACCTGCCTACCCCAGATCCAATTACTTACAGAAGTATGTCCACGTTTTCCATGTCTCCCATAATACAGAGGCTCTCCAGCAGAACTCAATTCATGTTGGTAATGAGTCTGTACTCTAACATTTCCCCATGCAGACAGACCAATCTGCCAAGGCGCTGCACATATAGGGCTTTTGCATTAGGCAAAAGCTCAGAGGAAATCAAATCCATGAGATATTGCTTTTTTCATTAAGTTTAGAGTTTGACGTTCACTTGGCTGAGAATTCTCAAAAATAACCTTGTGCAAAAAGTCTGCAATGTGGAGGTGTTGTCCTACAAATGAGCAAAAGCTTCCATAATGATTTAATAATCATCATCATGAACAACATCAATAATTATCATACTGATAATGAGAGTCAAGCTCATCGTCTGGCAGATAACAGCCAATCAAGTGAGCAGATGCTTTTTTTTGCACCACATGGTGGCTTTTCTTTACAGTACCTCAGCATGTAGACTAAAATCTTATGGCATTCAATCTGTCAGAATGGGTTCTGTCTTCACCAATTCATTCAACCTTTGGTAAATAGAAAGGCCATTCCTTGTCCTTTTACCTCAGTGAATTTGAGTTAAGGATTCAAAAAACTTTTTTTCTGTCAAGCCTTTTCTGTCAACTTTTTTTCTGTTTTATTTGTTATTTATTTATTTTATTTTGAGAGTGTATATGTGTTTGGATAGGTGTGTACGCAAGACATTCAATAGTGAAACGTTTTTGGACACCAACTCAACTCTGGTCATATAAAAAAAAAACAGCAAGTGTTTATACATCAGTAGTTCTTGAAACAAAACTAAGACACACACAGTCCAAAAAAATAATTAATTATAAAGTAATTAAAAACACTTAATCTTCACTTACATAGTCATCATATGATTTGTGCGTGGCCTGCAGTAGCGAGGCTCTGTATCCAGCGGTCCCTGTAGTTCCTCTGGCCCTGGGTGCAGACACTCCCCTGGCTAGTGTGGGTGTGGGGACGGAGGTGCGTGTACCCACAGTTCCTCTGGGTGCTGCTGCTCCTCGTCCCGGTGGAGGGGGTGGAGCTGCCCCCCCTCGACCTCTAAAGACATAAATAAATTGAAATAACATAATAATAACATATACATAATATATTCTTAATGAAAATTAAAATATAAATGTAATATCTGTATATATTTATTAAAATGTTTAGCACAAAATATATATTTGCTAAAATCTACACAGGCCCAACCTATCTAGATTTTATTATTATTATTATTATTATTATTATTGGAAAATTGGTTTATTCATATTTTTGTTGTTATGTATTTTAATGTTTAATATATATATGTGAAAAATATGAATAAACCAATTTTCCAATAATAATAATAATAATAATAAAATCTAGATAGGTTGGGCCTGTGTAGATTTTGCTTAATGTATTAGATGATTCAAATGTATTTTAAATTGTATTCATTATCTTAGGCACAGTAAAAGTGTTAACTGCAGAACCACACATTTCTGCATAGCCACATACCAAAGGCTTGATGCAGTGACAGCACTATGCAAAATTAGTGCAGCACGATTTCCGTGTTTACAGATGAAAAATTTGCATTTCTAGTTAACTCATTTGCTGCAGTGCTATAATAGTGGGTTGCTGTGTTTTCATCACTGACAGCCTATTAAAGCCCAGTGAACCATAATGCCAGTGATTCAATAAGAGACAGCAGAGTTTTCAAAGATATTGCAATATTCACCACCTCAGCTCTTTTCTTTCATAACACTGCTCTGGTTACACACTGTAACAGTGGCAGTGAAGCATGGCATCAAAAAGCAGTCTGTAGAACACATTGTTTCATTCAGTCCGATGAGAAACAGCTTTGTTTTGATCTACGGCTTCGCTCCCTTGTGCTGCTATTGTTTTTTTTTTTTTCAGAATGATTCTGTGGAATCAAGGGGTGAAGCTGTCTGTTTCTGAAGTAATTTTCGACCTGATTACTATTGCAGCATGGCAGATGGATTTGGCAGCACTGGACAATGGCAAATGTTTACGGTCTGTCTAGATCTACATTTTGTCCATCCAAATCCAAAGATCCTACAGAGACTAATGGCCTCATCAGTGTTGTTTTTGCCATGCTGATTTGTGGTAATGACTTTTCAGGGCACATCAAGGGAAAGAGGTGCTTTATAGCTTTATCCGTCAGGAAAGGTAAAGATTATATTTTGAATCTATTATTACTACCTGATGTAATGCAAGCTGTAGTAGTTTTGGGAGAGTCCTAGAGGGATCTAAAGAGGCTTAAGCAAGCCAGAACAAGTGCAGTGTGAAATTCATAAAATAAACATTAAAGATGGTGTGAATAATGTATGACGGTATATATAAGTTATGCTTTTGATGCGAACAATTAAGGCTTCACCTGCTAACCTGATTAATAACACTGAGCCCCAGGGCACTTTCATGATTCAACAGTGAACAGATGTTTGGGCATGAAAATTGGAGCTCTTATAGACTTGTTAATAGTCAGTGTTAAAGCAGCAGTAAACTTTCATTACAAACACAGAATTATTCTGTGTTTCATCAGAAATTATTATTATTAATATTATCATTTTTGTATGACACAGGCGTAGAATACATGGGGAATGTGTGGGATCCTGTATTTGACAGACATTTTCTCCCTCTGATAAGCAATGTTTTTCAAATAAACCTGCTCAGTTTAAAATAAAATAAACTAACACAAAGGGGGAATTTTTAGAAAAAACGTCAAAACTTCATGCTCTGTGTTCCACAGAAGAAAAAAGCCATGCAGGTTTGGAATGACATGAAGGTGAATAAATGATGGCATAATTGGGTGAGCTATTCCTTTAAGGTTTCTATGATTGTTCAGAGGGCTGGTGTGGTGAAGCTACTGTACCGGGTGGATGCTGTAGAGGTCAGACGTAAGCCTCGTCCTCGTGCAGTTCTTCCTCGAGCTGGGTTATCTGAGCCATTTAAGTAGGAGAGCTCACGAAGTTGCTCCTGCCTGATCTCATCATTGTAGTCCTGTGGAAAGAAAAAACAGTGAACTTGACTTAAAAATACATTCATACACCAATGTGAAGGTGTTGCATGTGCATCTCATTCGACATGCTTCTACATAAAGAAATGACCCAGTTGGATGCACATCTTTCAGAAAACAGCGTCAAAGCAACAGAGTATTAAATGCATTGCCAGTACACCAGAAAGTTGGCAAAGAATGTTAAATATACTGCCAGAAAGTTTTGCTGACTTCAAACAAAATTAAGGATAAAAAGAAAACTGTTTTAGCTATGTAGAGGACAAGAAACAGTTTTGCATGCATATTGACAAAAATGCACCATATGACACGCACTACAGCACATGCTGAATATATGGTCTAGAATAAGGGAATGTGATGCACACATATCTTTCATTTAGAGTAAGAGAAATGATAAAGGGAGGAGAAAAATAGAGCACTGGCTTATTAACTTTGTTTGACGTCAGCTATCAGTGCATTTTTATGGAAGAAGAATTCCACTTTCTGCATTTATAAACTCCCTCTCTCATTTGATTGAACATGACAGGCCCCTGAATCACAAGGACGATTACAGAGTGGATAGCACTTATTTTATTATTATGTCATTGCCACAGGCAGATAAACTGAGCCTCATTTCCACCAGCCACTTATTTCCCTTCCTGTTTGGCACAACAGCTGGGTACAGGCAAATATCAGGCATGGCAGCTAGAAGAGAGTGGCCTTTCCACAGAGATATGCTCAACAATCGATACAAATTGCAGTTCTGAGGTCTAGAGCTGCTTTTGTGTCCACTAAATGGAGGCGTATCCATTATTAAATTAATGTAAATATACCAAATATAGAATATAGCCTACCTTTCCTTTAAAAAAGGACTAAAACATATATCCATCCTCTAAAGTGCACACAGTGGTGAAACATTTGAAAAATATGACAAATGAGGTTTGATCATTTCACAGTCCTCTGAAGGTACTCTTAGTAACTACAGAGACTATCACCTAGACATTGGAATTTTGATTGCTTCTGTACCATGTTGAAAGCTGGGATGTGTATTAGGTGAAGTGAGGTGAAGTGCTTGGATTTAGGTTTTCCCTGTTGCCAGGGCAGCCCATGTCGCAGCCTAAACATTCTGAATGCATTCCTTGCCTTGAGAAGTGAGGGTAACACATGGACAGACAGAAATGTATTTAAGACTGATCAGATGTAATGAGCATTCTGATGGACTCATTAGGGAGAGTGTCTCGTGCTGAAGTGAATTATGTTCTGAATCAGATTCAATAACAGCGGTAATGCATTGATTCAGGATATAAACAGGGAGCCTTAGAAACATCAGACCAAATTATGTCCAGTCAGCCAGTCAGACTGAAAATAAATAAATAATTACAAATAATAGAATAAACTTCTTGTTTTTTCTTTTCAGTCTCCGTATAAGTACATCCTCTCTGTATTATTGGTATATATACGACATCTTCCAGCAAAATCTAGCCAGTTTCCTTCTTAATGAGTCAACAGATGTACAGTACTGCTGCTGAGAAGAGCCCACTCACACCTACTGAAGAAGCTGTGTTTTGCATGCATTATTCTTTTTCCCATGGCAATGTATGAGGTTGTGTATTTATATTCACATTATAGGCTTTCTGTAGGTTTTATCAACAAAGGTTTAGGCCTATCAGTAGACCAGGTTGCAAAGTCGTTTTGTTTGTTTTTTTAAAAGACATATTCATTCTATGTTAACCACATCTAAAAATTCAAAATTCATTCTGTGGAACTTCACAATTCAGAATGCATTTTAATCCAGAGCTAGAGATAATCTGCATGCTGTTTCTTTATTTATTTTTTGACAATGATATCTTTACAGCTGAAGCAACATAGAGAATTGTCTCTATGGTCTATTGTCTTAAAAAGACAATTCTTTTATTCAGGAAGGATTCATTAAACTGACTAAATATGATAGTAAATACATTTATAATCTTATAAAAGATTTCTGTTAAATGTCATATTTCTGATAAATGCTGTTCTTTTAAACTTTACCTTAAAGAATCCTGAAAAACAATATCATGGTTTACACAAAAATATTAAGCAGGACAAGCAGGACATTAAAAAAAAACTTTTTCTTGAGCAGCAAATCAGCATATTGAAGGATCATGTGACACTGAAGATTGGAGTAATGATGCTGAAAATTCAGATTTTCAGCTTAGAGGGAACATTGATCTGGACTATTTCCAGAGATATTCATTAATTACCTTTGAGAGCTCAAAGTTATTTTTTTCTAACATTACAAGTAGGCTAGTGTGTGTACATTCCTCATCAAAGATTTGGGGTTGGTAAAAGTTTTAAATATTTGTAAAGCCCATAAGGCTCACCCAGGCTGCATTTTTTTTAATACAGTCAAAATAGTAATATGATGAAATATTATTCCAGTTTAAAATATCTGTTTTCTATTTTAATATGTTAAAATTCAAATATTAAAATATATTCAGTTTTTCAGAATATTTCACAATATAAAATTTTTACATATATTTTACATTTTTAATTCAATAAATCCAGCCTTGCTTTCTATGAGAGATTACTTTCAAAAACATTAAAAATATGTTACCAATATCTTGTGTATGTGTTTGTTTGGTGTTAATCGACTCAATAATCTTTGACTCTTCTCTCTTCCTCCTTCCTCACATTTCTTCACTCACTAAGTCTGCCTTCTTTCACCTCTGTACTTTCGCTCATTTACATCCCTTTTTAAATATCAGCGATGCTGAGACACTGGTTCATGCTTTCATTACTTCTTGACTCAACTACTGTAAATTTCTTTTCTAGGATCTACCAAAGACAACAATATATAAGCTAAAATATATTCAGAACTCTGCAGCTAGGCTTCTCACTTTTTCAAAGAAATCTTCTCACATTACTCCCATCCTACACAGCTGGCTACCAGTTCGTTTTTGGTATTCAATGCAAGATATACTCCTCATCACCTTCAAAGCACTTCATGGTCTTGTCCCCCTGTATTTTTCCGATATCATTCATACCTACTTCCCAGTTTGCAAACTGAGATCTTCTGATAATGGTCTGCTGTTGATTCCACGGCACAAGTTAGCATTGTTTGGTGGACGGGTGTTTTGTAGCTCTGCCCCCACACTCTAGAACTCTATTCCCAAACACATTTGTGATCTCTCATCATTACATGATTTCAAAAGCCTCCTTAAAACATATCTTTGCAAAAAGGTAATATATAAAATGAACTTATTATTATTACACAAAATAAACATATTATTTGGAAGCTGGGTCTGCCTTTGCTAACAGTTTCCACTCTTCTGGGAAGGTTTTAGAGTAGATGTTGAAACACGGATGCTGGCTTTTTCTCTTATTCGGACACAAGAGCATCACTAGGACATGTAATGATGTTGAGTCAGGGAGTCTGGCTCTGAGTCTGTGTTCCAATTCATCTCAAAGGTGTTCAATAGGAGTTCAGGTCTAAGCTTGGTGCAGGTCAGTCAAGTTCTTCCACACTAGACTTTTCTTAATGGACTTTTCTTTGTGCACTGTGGCATTGTGTGATGCTAGAACAGAAAATGGCTTCCTGAAACTATTGCAAGAAAGTCAGAAGCAAACAAAACACTGTGTGCTGTAGCATTAAAGGGATACTCCACCCCAAAATGAAAATTTTATCATTAATCACTTACCGCCATGTCGTTTCTAACCCATAAAAGCTATGTTCGTCTTCAGAACACAATTTAACATATTTTGGATGAAAACCTGGAAGCTTGAGAATATGCCATAGACTGCCAAGCAGAGGTGTGGACTCGAGTCATGTGACTTGGACTCGAGTCAGACTCGAGTCATGAATTTGATGACTTCAGACTCGACTCGACAAAATGTACAAAGACTTGCAACTCGACTTGGACTTTAACATCAATGACTCGTGACTTCACTTGGACTTGCGCCTTTTGACTCGAGAAGACTTGCTACTTCCCATGAAATTTGGGGGGAAAAAGGTTTCACACGGAGCCCTGCACGTCACCTGTAGGAGAAAAAAAATCAATCCGTGGCAACGGTTTTGCAATCCTTCCCCTCAGTTTATAAACCGTACTCACGAATTCATAAACTGTTCCCTTGGTTTAACAAATCGTACCCATGGATTAACAAACTGAGCCCACGAAAAACCAATCCGTGCACTCAAGAGTTTGTAAACCGTACCCTCGGTTTTTTAATCCGTACCCACGAATTCATATTAATCCGTGCGCACGCTTTCGCAATCCGTTCTCTCGGATTTGTAAACTGACACAAATTTGTAGCTCCGCCCCCACCGGCATTATTTTTCATAGTATCCAATGAGTCCACGATCAGCATTCACAAAATAGTCTTCTTTTTAGCGTTTATTTTACATTAATCACCAATAGGATAAGACATAGCCAAAAAAAAAAACGCTAAAAAGAAGAAGAAAATAAGGGTAAAAAGCAAAACAAAACAAATAATATGCTGGTTATGTTTTCATTCCTTTTCTCTCTAACTGAATGCAATGTTATCTTTGGCCTCATTATTTAATAATAACATTAACAGTGAATCATGCATCTAACTCCGGCAGGTGGGGTGGGGTGGATGGAGCTTAGTATAATAAAATCACAAAAATAAGTCTTGTACACAAGTATTTCCAAAACTTTCAAAGGTTATTTAAAAATAATGCAATTCATGAATTATTGTTTGTACTCATTTATTTAGCCTACAAATTAAAATGATAAAAATAACTTATATATTATTATATATTATTATACAGGTTATGCAAAAGAATCTTTTATCCAAAACAATTTACAACAGAGGAAAAAATTACTCCAGAGTTAGTCACAATGCCAGGTTTATTGTACAATAATAATCAAGTGCTATTATAAGATTATTCCTTTTTTATTATAATATTCCACATAATAATATTCAATAAAACTGTATGTTAACACGTAGGAGCTTGCTGCATGAATCCGTGAGTATGGTTTACAGATCCGTGGGAACGGATTGCGAAAGCGTGCGTACGGATTATGAATTTGTGGGTACGGTTTACAAAATCTGAGCGCACGGATTGGGAATTCATGGGCACTCTTTGTTAAACCGAGGGAACAGTTTATGAATTCGTGAGTATGGTTTATAAACTGAGGGGACGGATTGCAAAACCGTCGCCACAGATTGATTTTTTTTTCTCCTACAGGTGACGTACGACACCTGAAGTTGCACAAAGAAAGGTAAGTTTTGAATGAATGCTAAGCACCTTATCGGAAGTACCATACTGTATCAACAAGACAGTAAACGCACGTCTCCCTTGCTGGTTCATGCTAACAAAAATATGGATTTTTGAACCCGGATTATATACATGAGTGTAGCACACTCAGATGGAAAACCTTGCCAACATCATGTCAACGTCCGTTTTGAAGTACCATTTCTACCTTGCTGCAAGATGGATAAACACAAATGTATATCTCAGTCTCTCCAACACATATGAGACAAAAACAGGCCATTGTTCTAGTGCAATATGCTGTTGAAATACAAGCATTTTTTGTGAAAATATACATTTTCAGTTTGTTACTGTATTTTATTAATGTCATTGTATAAATGAGGTTTAAATAAATACAAATCTTACAGACATACATGATTTGTATACATTTTATTTCTGTGGTAAGAGGACTTGAAATGACTAGAAACTAAAATGGTAGGACTTTGGACTCGACTTGAGACTTGTTGGCTTGGACTTTTGACTCGACTTGGGACTTGCCTCATCTTTGACTCGACTTGACTCGGGACTCGAGGGCAAAGACTTGAGACTTACTTGTGACTTGCATAACAATGACTTTGTCCCACCTCTGCTGCCGAGTAAGTTACACTGTCAAAGTCCAGAAAATTATGAAAGACGTTGTCAGAATAGTCCATCTGCCCTCAGTGGTTCAGTGGTCATTATTTTAGTTTTCTTCATGTACAAAAAGCATTCTTGTCGTTTCATAACATTACAGTTGAACCACTGAGGGCAGATGGACTATTCTGACAATGTCTTTCATACTTTTCTGGACTTTGACAGTGTAACTTACTTGGCAGTCTATGGGATATTCTAAAGCCTCCTGGTTTTCATCCAAAAAATCTTAAATTGTGTTCTGAAGAGAAACTATGCTTTTACCAGTTTGGAGTGACATTGGGTGGAAGTAATCCTTTAATGTTTGTTTTCAATGGAATTAAGTGGCCTAGCAAAAGCCTTTAATTAGAAAGGGGCCATGTAGTGAATGTCATGTCTTTATAAAACAAACACTATGAAATATTCTCGTGGCTGCCTAGATATTATTAACATTTCAAAGTGCACTTGAGATGCCAGCACATTCCTTTAATCCTGACAGGAATCAAGCTTTCTGACAAAGATAAACGAGTAGACCACTATAAACACATTCAAAGATGAAAAACGGTCAAGACATTATCTCCAAATCCTAATGAGCTGCCTCACCACATATACTGCATACATAGGAAGATGCTTTTATGGCAGCATCCTAACAGAAATGGATCTTATAAGGAGCAATAAGTAAAACTGTTTCTATAATAAGCAATTAATAAATATTTTGACATTCCAGCAAACCTACAATCTTGTGCCATCCACTAATGTTAATGACGGAGCTGCAGATGTCAATAGTTTCAATTATGACAATATTAAATTGTTTACATTTGTTTGAAAGTCAGAATATTTATTTTTGCTACTTATAGAGAATGTTTGATCTAGTTAACCCTGAAATGCTAATTAATGCATTAACTATCAATGAGAACTAGCATGTATTAATTCGGGTATTAGTACATGACTATTCATGTATGGTTATTGTAAAGTGTTGCCCACACATTGCTTTCTTACAATTTGGCTAGACGAGCTGGCATCATAATTATGTCAGGAGTGTGTCTATGACATCTTAAAAAACCTAAAGATGTAGATTAGAAACAGTTATTGAGATTGAAAACTCATCTGCTTGGTATTCTGCAGTGGGAATAAGGATGAAACATGTGACCATATCAGTCCTGTGAATGATAAAAAAGGTGTGGTCCAAGATGCCAAGAGCCTGCATAAAGCCCAGGGCAGGAGAGGTGAATGCAGGGAATCTCTCCTAGAAGGCATCCTCCCTGAGGCCAACAACTAACAGTCTGGACCAATGTTCCTTCAATTTTTTTTTTCTTGCGGAGCAAAACCTTTCTCTATTGGGTGGATATTTTGGCCACCTAAGCAAAAACATTCTTTATACCAGACCTGTACAATGCACACACAAACAAAGTGTAACTTTTAACTTTAATGTGCTATTTATATTAGATTGTTCCCTTTATGTAAATAACTGTGCAAATTTAGTTACATAAAACATTTCAACAGTGTTGTGTTACTTACCAATAAATTCTATATACTGTATATATTAAAAAAAATAATAAAAATTCCCATGCTGTGGACTTTTGCACACAGCTTCTATAGCACAACCAACTCTATAGCTGTTCGCCTGAGCATTGCATTCATTTTGCATTTACTAGAATTCAATCAAATTGCTTTCCCAACTGATTTTTGCATCTGTCCTATTAATGCCATATTATTTTTTCTGCGTGGCTATTACATAAGCAGTGCACAGACGTACACAGCTTAGAGGGAACATTGATCTGGACTATTTCCAGAGATATTCATTTCTCACATTAATTACCTTTGAGAGCCCCAAGACCCGTTTTTTCTAACATTACAAGTAGGCTAGTGTGTGTACATTACTTAAAGATTTGGGGTTGGTTAATTTTTTTTATGTTTTTAAAAAGTCTATAAGGCTCTCCAAGGCTGCAATTTTTTATATTAAAAACACAGTCAAAACAGTAATACGGTGAAATATTATTGCAGTTTATTTTAATATGTTAAATGTCATTTATTGCTGTGAATTTTCAGCATCACGCCAGTCTTCAGTGTCACATGAGCCTACATATTTATTAGTTTATTTATGAAGATACCATTACACAGTGAACAGCATTAATTTGAAATCTCTTGTATTATAAAAGTATTATTATTATTTTAAATCTTACTGACTTTTGAACTGTAGTATACAGTACATAGTCAAATGCTGAAGCTCTTGCCATTAGTTTTTTTTAAAAGACAATTCATAACCTAGGGTGAAATGAATGTGGATTTGGTAAAGACATTATAAGAAACCAGCAGCATTATTTCAGTTTGTTGCCAATTCCAACATATTAAACATCACATTTTGTAAGGCTGATCTCCACTGCATATATTCAATCATATTCATAACTCTATAATCTCTTTTTTCAGTGCAATAAACATGAACAAGTTTATGCATGCAGGAGAACACTAGAGTTCAGTATTAGCTGTTGCACTCATCTCATCTTGGCTTCCAGCTCAGCATCCCTCTTAAGGAATCCGACTATATGAACTTACTGGAACAAGGAATTTCTTAATCTCCTCCAGGGCATGGCTCATGCGGGAATAGGCTTCTCCGGGTGGTGCGAAAACTTCAATTAAAACATGAAGATCGTTGCTCAAATGGGCGTATTTCGCCTCTCCACTTTTCCTCAGCTCTTCCTCCTAGAGATGGAAAATAGTCAGGACTTCTGTGTGAAGAATTAATCATATCATTAATGAATTAAATAAACAGCCCCCCCCCTCACATTTTATAATAATTCTCATAACGGAATGGGAGAATTGTGAACATTGAAACCTATCAACACCGTTACTCTGTAACACAGATAATGGGTACACACATACTGCAGATCATCAGTCTTAAATCTGCCAAAGGGATTTGTAAGAAATAAATTGACACTGTCACCCTTCTGAAATCCTACCATCAGAAGTGCAGAAAAGGCCGATATTTCACTGAAGTATTCTCTCTGATTGCTAAAGGTGCTGTGGCTCTTAAAAAAACGTAAAACTTCAAAAAGCTTGTAATTACGGTAGCTAACATTTCTGTCTAATGTTGATTACAATTTGACTGTGACTTCTTCTTAAACACAGGAGGACTTTGATGTAGGGGCCATTCACAGATGTCTGATCACTGATGCGGGCCCTTGAAGCCTCTTCAGCTTCAATAAACACTTACCGATGCCATCTCTTTGTCATTTCAAAGTGACCCAAGCACTTTTTCCATCATGCTTTGCATGAACAAAAGGTCAGGAGACACTTAAGCTTTTCTGAGTGGCCTAATCATATTTTGTGGGGCTCCGTATACAGGCACCAATGAATTGTGTGGTGAGATTGTTCAGAAGGTGATTTTGAGAGTTGACACAAATACTGTATATGCGTCTAGGTATGGATGCTGTGGGTGTTTCCAGATTAATTTAAAAATGGACAGACAAAAGGTGAAGCAGGAGACATCTGAAAAGTCTGCCACCTCATTTTCAGTCCTCTTGAAAACCATTCATCAGATGATATTTGTTCTGTTTCAAGCCTGAAAGCTTCAACTTTCCTTCCATGTCAATCCATGAAGAAAATGTTCTGTTGTTTCAAAAGGTAGATATGTCTCCCAGGACGCATTTCAAAAGACACTCAAGTAATCCTCTTCAAATGTGACAAAATGAAGTGTTCCTCATATTTATTCCCAGTAAAGTACAAATAGTGAGTCTGACACTTATAAGCCTGACAGTTATCTAGGTCCCCTATGGAACAAAAGAGCTCAGTTTTGAAACATTCAAACAAAAGCATACAGAGCTAAATAAAATTTTCTCCTGAAACTCATGGAAAAAGGGTAATAATAAACAATGGATTTTATTTTTCTTCCATAAAATTAAGGAAATTAGTTAAATATTTCTGCTGTAACGTTTGTGTCTACCCCCTAAAATTGAGCTTTGTGCTACACCAACTGCCATTGTGGTGAATGTAATATTCTGAAATACCATTTTTTGATTCAGCCAATTTGCTGCCCCCTTAGACATAAGCTGTTCATTTACTTGTCCAGGGAATCATTCTAAATGCAATATTCTTTGCTTTGCTGATCCTTGGATGTAGTGAGTGTTATATGAAGACCTCAGCAGGACTTTCAAATACTGCACAGACAAGTCTATAAAGATGCACGGCAGAATCTTAATTTCATATGTATAACAAACCTGTACCAGCTCAAGGTGACTTTTTATGATGGAATATGTTTGCATTAATGATAGCCTTTGGGATTTAAAACAATCCAACAGTCATAAATTTAAATAGATTTCAGACTACGATTCATCTGCATGGTTAAAGCAGTGTGAAATCCGAGTAAAAAGTGTGTTTGAACAACTAAAAGAACATTTTGCTTGTAGAAATGCCCAACATGGCTATTTCGAATAAAACAATGCATATTCCTGACTCATTTGCTTCTTTTAGACACCTTTTTAGTATGTAACAATGTAAGACTATAAAACATTAACAAAACATTGGTCTTGTTCGGTTCTGTGAAATAATTGCAATGAAGATAGGTTTAAGTCAAAACAATATGCATTACGTGTTTAAATTAAAGTCTGAGGGGGGATTCATTAAGAAAAGATTATAGTCCTAAAAGCATCTTTTATTTGCATGCCATCTGCATCGCTTGAGCACACAATTCACTTAAGAAATTATGTAAATCAGGTTATGGTAAAATTGGTGCTGTGTGCATGATGTGATCTCAACACACAGTCCAGTTGAGTATAAAATTGATGCAAGACCACATATAAACACATGTATGTACAGTATGTGGCATGCGAAATGCAATATGAAAACAAATCTAGTAAAATGAAAATAACATTTTATTGGATAAAATGGGTCATAAATTATACATATGGTTTCTGAAACTGCATATGAAAAAATAAATCTAGCATTGCTTTTTTAAAGTCTTAAATCAACCAATCTGATTTTAGTAATAGATTGATCCACAGACAAATCCGGTAAATTTTATAGAGCTATGTATATATAGAAACCAGGTGTAAGCGCTGAATTCGTTTTGTTAATATTCACAGCACAGCACTAAACCAGCACACATGCCTTTAGCAAACGGATAAAATAGACTGCAGGTGGAATGTGAACAAGACACTGGGTTTTGCATTGTGAACTACATTTCATTCCTCTAACAAGTTCAGAACACTTTTCTGAGACCAAATGAGGACAAACAGCTTGTGTGTAAATAATTCATACTACACTAGTTTCTGTTGACTGTAGAAATCTCTATAATAACTAATAACAAAGTTGTTTACATCATGGTGTTGTTGAAAAACGGATTGTCCCAGCTCTAAAATGTTATTGTTTGAACAATATTCAACATTGTTGCAAATATGCACACATCAACTCAATGCTATATTAATATGCCAAGGCTCCATGCTTCACTTGTGCCTAACAACACCCATTAATATTGGTGAAATCTCTTTAGAATACATCATCACTTTGCTTATTGCTTCATTCTATTTCATACACTAAGTGAAAGAAAACTAATGTTTGCTTGATATGAATGTTTTTAGAGTAGCATTCAATATTACATTAAAATGAAAATATTTTGAGCTGGGGAATTCAAGATGGCCAATTATGAGATTACAGGAGCAGCAAACCGAGAAATATTACATTTGAAATGATTCTCTGGCTAGGTAATGACCAGTATGACTCTTAGGGCAGCTGTTTGGCTGAATCACAAAATGCCATTTCTAAACATTACACTTAACACCACTCAATCCAAAGCACGTTTAAATCAGATCCACCGAGAAAGACCCAAACTGTGAATAGTCTCAATAACTCCTCTGCAACCTAGAGATATTGTTGATTCTACAAACACAAACAAAAAAAAAAACACTTGGGTTAGGTTGGAATATATATTTCTCTTGTAAACAACATCAGTAAATGCTAAAAACAGCAATTCCTGCTCTATCTAGGGGCATATAGTGCAGGTAATGATCTTCAGTCTCAGCGTTATCTCAAACTTTGCTCTGTCAGCCACTGCTGATGCTTGTAAGACTCAAATAAATGAAAGGTTTAGAGGATTTAAAGGATAAAGCACTCTGCTCTGAAATAAATGTAGTGTGCATAACATGCACAAGTTTATAGAAGCCCATTTCCTCCACATAAGAAAAGAATGCATTGGTAAATCATAATTAAAAGATAAAAAAGTCAATATTATGACATGCTAAATCATAATTATGAGATAAAAGTCTTAATTATTAGTTAAAGTGGGGAAGTTGTGGCCTAGTAGTTAGAGAGTTTGACTCCTAACCCTAAGGTTATGGGTTCAAGTCTCGGGCCGGCTATACCACTACTTGTCCTTGAGCAAGGCACCAAACCCCTAACTGCTCCCTGGGTGCCACAGCATAAATGGCTGCCCACTGCTCCAGGTGCGTGTGCACTTTGGATGGGTTAAATGCAGAGCACGAATTCTGAGTATGGGTCACCATATTTGGCTGTATGTCACTTCACTTTAATCACTTAAATGTAGAAATTCGGCAATAAAAGTTACTACATGACTCAATATGTGATAATTTTTTATGACTTAGTATCCAATATTTCAACCAGAGTATGTGAGTGGAGTGGCAACAATTTCTCCTCCACACTCCAAGCATTCACTCCGCTCCGGGTTCAGTGTTTGCCGCTCCACGCTCCACTGACCAGAAACACCGCTCTGCCTTTGCTCCATGGAGAAACTTGTGGCTAAAGTATTTCCGTTTGTTTTGAAAAAGTTCTGTTCAGAAATTATATTAAATGAAAATTAAAACACAGTGCTAGAAGAATAGTTCTAACGTGGTTTATTGGAGCACTACAATTAGCCCAAGTCTATTTTAAATGACTGTTTAACTCACTTGTGTGTGCAGCGTCTCTCTACTAGTGAAGCTGGGGGTCGTATAGTTACTTCAGAAAAAGATAGAATGTGCTATAACTTTTCCTTTTTTAAGCTGATAAATCACAGGCCAACGATGACTTGAATGTTTATGTGTGCGCAATCTCTACCTTATGTGTGAGCTTGTGTGTTGTGTGGGTGCGTGTAGCAATGTAGCACACTTTAGTTTAGAGCGGAGATTAACTACTTACACAATAAACTGTTTAAAACATAAATTCATCCAATCAGTACTGAATATCCACATGCTACCAACAAACATGCCTGAGATATAACTTCCCTCACTCGTCTATCGTCATCATTAACCTTCACTTTATTTCTGATTTGAGTGATCCACAAATCTGTCAAGCCAGTTAATGATGTTTAATGCACAAATTCTTGATAAAATGCAGTCATATTATGAGGTATTAATTAAGCTTGGTATTAATTAAGCTTGGAGTGAGTGAAAACCATGATATTCCGACATTTTAAAAATCCACTCCTCTCTCCAGTCAAAAATCACACCGCGCCACTCACATACTCTGATTTCAAGATAGTTATAACATAAAACTTTTTTCAAATTATGAATGCCAAGTCATAATTATGAGTAAAATAGTTTAAACATGGAGATAAATTTCAATTGTAAAATAAAAAGTCCAAATTATAAGTCAATATTTATATATAAGACATTCTAATCTCATAATTATGTAATAATTTTGACCTTTTATATTATATATTACTTTGTATATTACTTTGTATTTCATAATTTTAACTTTTTAAGTTCTTTGGCAAAAATAGACTTCCATAAAATTGAAATACTATTACTGTATACTTTCTCATTGACAAAAATCAATAAATTGTTTGAAACAGGTATAAACAAATGCAGGCAATTTGCTTTTCTCATAAGCAGCATTTTATTTTATTTCCAAAAACATGCTGGGATAGTGATGGTTATTGTACATTTATGGTTACAAACAAATGTCAATCATAATTATAATACTCAAAACATTTATGGAATATGTTACATTTATACAGTACATACTGTCGGAGAGTAAAAAAGAAGTTGTTGCCAGTCATCTTACCTTGCCTTTATCCCTCATTGAACCCTTGCCAAGGATGGACATCTTTGCTCCCGTTTCCTCTTGTAATCTTTTCATGGAATTGCCCCTGGGCCCCAGCAGTTTCCCAACAAAATTAAACTGTAATAGAGGAGAGAAAATGCAATACAGTTGGTCTCTCGCACTGCCTGCTTCCTAGACAGTTGCCTCAGTTACCTCAGCCAAAAAAAAAGAAAAAAAGAAAGAAAACCAAACATTCAAAAGTAGGATATTTTTTCTCATCATGCACAAAAACTGTTACAGTTTTTTTTTGTTCAGAATGAAATCTGTGGCAGTTCTCAATCATGTTTGGGTTTAAGTTTCTTCAGAAGTGATAAAAAAAGATGTGAAAGTCTACACCTGTTTCTGCAGGGCACTGCAGCCACTCGTGTGACTAATCGATGTTAGGGGTCAGTGGTTGGGCTCTGCTGCTTTTAGAGATATTATAACATGTACCAAATGCCAAAACGGATCTTCAAAATGATCCAGAAGTCCATGCTTGAATGAGGCATAACATAATGAGCTCATTTCCAATGGGGATTCAAGTAATGCTACTCAGATGATGAGCTATCAAGCAACTGCCTTGGGGCAGCAACTAACATTTCAGTCACACAGCAGATCAGTGGTCATTGAGAACAATTGGCCTTCACCCTTCCTTCACCCTCTCTTTCTGTTGGTTTAATCACATCTGTGCATCATACAGCTGTATCTTCAAGGGATTACTGAGTCTTATACATTGCAATTAGATTTGGGCTGCGGAGGACTGTTTAATGCCCATGATAACAACAAATCTTAAATAGTCAATAAATGCTGCCACTATAAGAAAACGTGTGCTAGTATAAAACGGTGCATCAGATTCCCTTTATTATACTTCATCACTCTCTGCTCATGTTCAGTGTTCATCAGTTTTGTCTGATGCATTACCACAATCCCCTTGGCCAGTAGCCTCTCTAAATTCTCTTTAGATGTAATATGTTTTTGAGAAACCTTTTATTTTTGTATATCTTACCACAGGACAATGAAACAGATGTTGAGAATGCATCTAAACTGACACTCACAGTTTTTTTTCACAATTTTTTACGTTTTAACTTCTCAAAACACATCTTAAAAACACAGTGCTAATGGCAAAAGACATAAAAAAAAAGATTATACATATGCATTGATGTTAAATTGGGGATGAATTTAAAATACATTTTTAAGAGAGCTTTACTGTGTGAACTGTAAAACTAATTTTTGAACTGTAAAACTAATTTTTGAACTGTAAAACTAATTTTACTGTACAAGCAGGGGAAAAAAACTTTACTCCTTAAAAACAGTCTTAAGACTAGGAGGCCCAAATAAATAAATTAATACACAAATATTGGTTTTGTTTGACTAGTCCACCATCTGTGATAGTCCAACTGTAACACAAATAAAGCACGCATTTGTACAGTCTGATGTTGCATAATTTTAGCAATAAGGCTGCTTACTACAGTATTTGTATATGTCCAGTCCAGTGAGCCAGACCTGCAAAGGTTAACTAATATGTGCCGGCCAGAACAAAACAGCGTGCTATAACACGTTCACATACCCTGCATAGCACATGGCTGGAAACTCCTCAACACATGCTCTTCCCAGTCAGGCTGTAGAAGCAGCTCTAGGGAACTCTAGCTGATGAAACGCAGAAGAACTGTCATTGAATTTGGCCAGAGCCACAAAGCAAACACAAACCGTTTCAGGTGAAATGGTGAGGTGTGGGTAGGGCAGTATATTTAGCAACACTGCAGCACTGCGCCAAAGCATCATGACCAACTCTTGGAGCGGCTGAGCTGGAGGTGCGCCTTTTGCATCCCCTCTGATGGTGTGTCTATGACAGGGATACTCTACTGCTGGCTGGGTACCTCGGAGCAGATGGTTGCCTCAGCTACAGTGTGAAGATGCTCACTGGGCGGCTGCAGTGGAGTGGCCTGTTTTCATTAAGCTAATGAATGTCTGGAGGCACTCTCCTGCACCAAGGTGGGCAATTTAGGCTTTATTAGGGGCACAGTTCAGTGCTGGATGAGGTTTGAAGCGCTGCAAGCTGTCCCTCGCAGTCCCCGGCAGAGGCAGGCCACAGAATGATGGGCATTATGCAGCACTGACAGGCTGAGGATGATAAACCTGACAACCGGAGGCACAAGTGTCAAACCGCATTAGCTCATTATGAGAAAATGAGACTTCTAAGAAAGTGCGCATGGAGTGCTGTTGTGATGGAGGCTAGATCACTAACTCACACTTCTAGAGCCTGGATACATCTGAAAACACTGCCAAAATCAGGGGAAATTATGTGCTGTAGTGTTTGTTGATAATCTAAAGAAGCTCGGATGGCTATTCACTGTGCTGTCATGCAGAATCACTTATTTTTGGAGCCCGCAGGGAGTTCAGACTGTGTGTGTGTGTGTGTGTGTGTGGCTGGCTGAACAAATGACTTTTCACACATGAGTCCCTTTGACAGGGACCTTCACCTGCGCTCGGCTCTTTTTCATGTGCATTATATTGATTTCTCTGTCAAAATCTATTCTGAATTCATTTAAGTCCCTCAGAACACTAAGCCTTACTTCATATATAGTAATATTTATTAACTTTTTTCTTTTCTTTTCTAGATTCTGTGTTTTATGACCGAATACAGTTTGCCATCAAAAATGGTGTCTAATGAAGATAATAAATAAAACTATAACAATTAAATCAAATGAAAATATAGCAATGTACAACAATACATTAATAAGAAGCTGCACTACAAAACTACATTAATTAAAACATGATCATTGATATGATACCTTTTCTTGAACATGAATGTGAATGTCACTGCATAACTCTCTCCAGGTATCACAGACCATTCCCTACATGATCATAACGTGTCGAGCGGAATTCTTTGAGGTGTGATTTCAAGAATTTTGGAACTTAAAAATGGACAAAAGACCAAATAAGGTTGAGAATTCCTGCTCTAAGGCCAGCTTTACTTGTTCATTTAAACCTCCTCAGAAAGAGTCTTTAGACTTTAAAAGAGTCTCATACTCTTTGATGAATTCTGTACTTGTACTGTACTCATTTTGTGGTGCACAAAGAGTGCTGTTCTATAACATATCTCTTCTGCTGTCCCAATCTTGACAGATTTGATGCAAATTGCTCCTCTATACTTATCTTAGCCTTTGACTATTTTGTTTTTCATTCTGCATTACCTTATAATGACCGATACCTTATTCTTACAGTATCTGTATGGTCCTAAAGAAAATACAAGACAGACCACACTAGTGTGGGCTTCGACCCCAGGGAGTTAAAGGTGCATATTCTTATCATCCATGAAAGAACAACATACTAATCTATTTTTGGTGCATCTTATAACATCATCAAGAAACTGGAACAGGAGATCTTGAGGGACACAAGCACAATTTCAATCTGCTGCCAGTTTATAATGACTGAATATCCTCTACACGTTTAGCTAAAGAGATATTAAGCACAAGACACATGTTAACTTGAGTTATTTACAAATTTGGGCTCCCTGGAATTATATACTCTGAAGTAGGAGTGTCGTAATATACCAGAATTGACGATAACCGTGACATTCAAAGTAACAATTATCAATATCGTGATGGCCTGTGCATAGTAACACTCTATATGTTTAGATCTATAAACAGTTACAGGATTAAAACTGATCTTGAAAAAATGAGTGACCACATTGCTATATTAAACTTGTAAAATGTTAAATTGGTCGCAGTGCCATGCACTTAATGCCTCATCTGCGGTCATTCTCCAGTAAGTGTTGTTAGTTGACATTAGTTAATTTAATTAATTAACATATATAAATAACATTAATAATGAACAATATTTCCACAGCATTTATTAATCTTAGTTCATATTAATTTCAGCATTTACTAATGCATTATTAAAATCATAAGTTGTGTTTGTAAACATTAATGCACTTTGAACTAACATGAACAATGAATGACTATTTTTATTAACATTAACAAAGATTAATAAATTGTATGATAAATATATTGTTCATTGTTCATCCATGTTAGTAAATACATTTATGTTAACCAATGGCATCTTATTGTAAAGTGTTACCATTAATATTTATTCATCATACTGTTGAACTTGACAGTATTGTCAATCTTGTTATTTCATAGGAGCTTCAAAGAAGATGGAGAAAGCCAGAGTACAGTATTGTGCTCTGCGTTTATCAGTACCCTTATGTTTGTTGGGTAAAAAGAAAAACTATTTGACTGATATCTTTATCCTCTCAAGGTTTCTATAGATATCACTATATATCCATAATCATGAATTCTTATGGCCACAATAACAGTCATATGAAAGACAACCCTTCTCTGAAGAAATAGTTACAACAGCTCCACAGCATCTAAATGACTATATTGTCTAAGGGCCAATAAACTTCTAAATATCCTCAAGGCTGTTTCAGCAAAAATAGCACAAAACTCCTCAGGCTTCACAACAGAGTGTGCTGCCAGCCACAGTTGGCAAAGGGAACATTTAACATAACCATTAGTGGAGTTAGGCTGTTTGCCTCTGTTTGAGTTGGAGGTTGAAACATAGCACTCTTGCCATAAGCTGTAAAACCAGATAAGATCCGCACAATGAGGTTAGATTTCTACTGCCAGTGTAGCCAGATGTGCTGCTAGTGAGGCCTAGCACTGGCTGACAGCAGGATTATTGCTGGGAACTAGGACTGTGAGAGATGGCTTGGTTGCAGTCAATAGACATGGGTATTAACAGAGAACGGTTTAAACAGTAGCAGCACACTGTGGTGTTAAATAGAGATGGGAGTCAAGGGCCAGTGCTGGCAGTTAGTGGAGGCTAATGAGCTAGGACAAAGAGAGAGCTTTGATACCGGCCAGCATTCACCATATATTATTATAGCTTTAACATCAAAATAAGCCATACTGTACATACACTAACTATACTGTTCAAATGTTTAGAGTACAATCTTTTATGTGATTTTAATTCATTAATTCATTCATTATTTTGAAAGAAGTCTTATGCTTACCATTGGTTGTATTTATTTGATCAAAAACACTAATATTATGAAATATTATTACACTATAACAGTTTTCTATTTATATATTTTCCAATGTGATTTATGCTGATAACATTTGTGCTGCTTAATATTTTTGTAGAAACTGTGATACATTTTTTTTCAGGATTCTTTTGAGAAAAAAACAACAACATTATTTAGGAAATGATTTTTTTAAAACTATAAAAGTCCTGCCTGTTACATTTGATCAATTTTATTTGTTCTTGCTAAAAAGAAACAGAATATTTGTTTGACTTTATACATGCCTGGCTTTCTTTACAATAGTTTAAATTGAGCAAAAACATAAAATGACATTAATATAAAACTGTAATGTTAAAGGGATAGTTCACCCAAAAATGAAAATGTGATGTTTATCTGCTTACCCCCAGAGCATCCAAGATGTAGGTTTCTTCAGTAGAACACAAACAGTAAAATCACAGATTTTTAACTGAAACCATTAAAGTATGTCAGTCTTATAATGTAAGTGGATGTGAATCATGGCTAAACATGCAAAAAAAAAAAAAAAAAAACCTTCCACAAAAAAAAAAAAACCCTGTGGCTTGTAACGATATATTGATTTGTAAAGATGCAAAATGATCAGTCTGTGCAAGAAACTGAACAGTATTTATATAGTTTTTTACCTCTGATTCATGCAATGTGTGAACTGGTCGAACTCTCCTGAGCGCGTTCTCAAGCAGGCACATGAGGCGTCGTCGTCTTCTTCTCGCTTTATGGTGGATTGCAGACTTATGAGTGCATTACCACCACCTATCTCTCAAATGAACCATTGACACTCCTAATTAAGATTGTAGATAGAGTGTCTATGGTCCATTTGAGAGATAGGTGGCGGTAATGCACTCATAAGGGGCCGTTCACATGTTGCGCCTAAAAACGTGTGGAAAACGCTAGGCGCGCCGCTTTCTCCTTTCCAAAGCGCTCGGGCAGTTGTGCTCCTGATGCATCTGCTGTTGCTAAGCAACCATGACCTGCTCTCTCCATGAAGATGTGGAAATTTCAGCAAAGGATAAATGAATTCGCAGCACTAAAAACTGCTTGGAGTGGCGCTGCTACTAAATTTATTTCAAAATTCCTTCATCTTGGCTGAGCTTTCAATGTTGTTACAGGAAAGGATGAAGCTGATTGGTTGGTTCTTGTCACATGACCGGTGGTGCGCTTGCGGCTCTCTGAAAAGTTGAGATGTTTTTAATTGGATGCGTTGCGGACGCGCCTGAAAAAACGAGCGCATCGCCTACATTGGATGCCCGGGGGTAAGCAGTTAACATCAAATTTTTATTTTTGGGTGAACTATCCCTTTAAAGCCTTGAAACTTTTAACATCTCATTTAACAACAACTCTTAACATTGATATTTATAGATATCTATAATACTAAAATTATAATATGTTTTAATTGTAAAAACAACAACAACAACAATAATGTTATTATTGTTCTTTTAATTTGAATATTTAGGAATATTTGTTGTTGAAATGTGTAAAATTAGAAAATGAGATGCACATAAATAGAACGCAAAACAAACATGTTATCAGAATAAAAATACATGTTCCAACATTCTGAACATTGTGTTCAGTGCAGCTCTAGAAAAGGTAACAGCCTGAGGAAAAGTTGATGATGGATCCCCTGCTTTACAGAACCCATATTGAGCTCTGAAACTCTGGGGCTGACAGCACAGATGCAGCGTAAACAAACAGCGCATTAAGACCATCTCAGAGTCAGGAGGCTGACAGGTTAAAAGACTGCTTACCCATATGGATGAAAGGCATCCACTCTCTTCCCCAGACTACATTTCCCATGTTACTTTGGTGTCAGCTCTTAAAACGAAATGCAATCCTGGAAAGGTTAAAAAACTGGAAAGTCACACATTTACAAGTTAACCAAGTTCAAAAACATTTGTTTGCTTACTATGCTAAAGATTATGGCACCAACATCACAAATGAATGTCTTTCTGCAGGCTGCATAGTGAGTGTGTTATACCATGGGGGTGTTGGTCATTTGAAACATACTGGGATAAGCCTTATAAACCGATTAGGAAAGAAGCTTTATTCCCATAAGCTCAGTGCTTCTTTCCATGACTTTCTGTCTCTCCAAATCTTGGACCAACAACTGTGCACCACAAGAAAACCACATTATCTGAGCTCATGTTTACAATTTTATAAATAACCTTCCTCAAAACAAATAAAAGGTGTCTCAGCAGGTTTTTAATTTGTTAAGAAGATACAACTTCCTCACTATTGTTGAATTTATTTATTTTTTTTCCCTACTGTGTAAAGATAGATTCTGAAACTGTTCAGGAGCTTATCTATGCTAAACACCTTTGACAAGGTTGGTCGGCCTTTGGAACTAGGGAATTCTTTAACAAGACAACTATTGGTTTATCTTTGTGCGCAGAGTTTGCCTACATCCCCATGTAAAGGTCATATAACTGGAGACAGATGAGCCACAATCTATGGGGACAACAACCACCAGGGTTACTATTCAACAGATTAGTTGTTGTTATTTTTTCATAAAAGACAAACCTTGTGGTAGATCTGTTTGACTCTTTTCTTGTTGTTGTTTTTACTAAAAAAGGTTTAGGTAAAGCTGGATGCTTACTACAATAAAACTGCACCGTCAATTCTGAATGCTACACTACAACGGTTTTATTAATATCTATTACATAGATTCTATGGCTAAACACAAATGTAATTCTTGCAGTCTAATGCTTAAAAATATGTTCCTATGCTTTAATTTCTTGTATTTACAACACTTTAAATGATAAGCAATTTAGGTAATGAAAATTTTAATGTTAAAGCCTTGAAACCTTTTAAATCGTTTAACACAACAAATCTAATTTATCATTCATAATAATAATAATAATAATAATAATAATAACAATTATACATTATTATAAATATATATGCTACATTAGATGTCATTATATATATGATTATTAGGAGAAAAAAGTATAAATTCTTCATATAAATCTGAAGAGAAATAATAAATTATATTTAAAATATTATTATATTAAATCTATACGATCTATCATTGATATTGATATTTTACTATTTATATTTTATAAAAGTTATTAAATATATTTGCGTTGTTGTTCCATTCATCTACGATCAACAAAATGTCTGCCTTCAAAGATTTCTTTATATCATGATTTGACACGGGTCATAATCAGAAATGGAATGAAAATATAGGCAGTTCAGCTACCGGCTCGATCCAGGTGCTGATAATGCAAGTTTTTTTTGCACCACTGGCATGTGCTGCTGGACATGTGTTTGGCAATTAAATGTTCAGCCCATTGGAGTCAGGTGAATGATAGCATATACTTCACATCATTTTGATTCATCAGTGTGCGTTGCACCAAAACAAGCTTAGTGTTTACTATGCCTCTAATGAGTCTCTGCACAAACAGATGTACCCATAGGACATTTGCTAAGTCTTAATTAGAATCCTCTGACAAATCAGACGCCAAGGCGCTTTGGCTATATTGTAAACCCATGCAAACTAGTGAATTACACTACAGTTTAAAGCAAAATATCCCAGATGTTTACCGACATATCCCTTTTTTGAATACTGTTGATTAAAATAACACCATCCCCTATCTGAAAAAAACCCACTGACCATCATAAAACAAATTTGCAGCATGTGCAGAAATGGCCTTTGATAGATTGCCCAAATCCATCTCTTAAATCTAAACACACTGTTTCCATGGCGACCATATCTTTGAATTTACTAGATGGTGATGCAGGTACTCCATTCATCTCTTGGCCTTCCTTTTGGTCTATATGTGTGTGACGCTCTCTTGATTTCTATCAGTTCTCACAGGTATCTGAGGTCTGTGTCAGCAGGGACTATATTTTATTTCAAACCACTGACTATGCTTCACTTTAAGTTATGGTAAATCAAACCATTTATTTGCAAACAGATAAGAGAAACTGATGAAAAAAAATGAAAACAGTGCATTTTTGTGATTTCACAATGAAATATATACATCTAAGGAAGTAGAGTTGCAGAGGAAATGCAAGCCAGGTTTAAAATATCCGGTGATTCAATATTTGGTGGAGACTGTCCAAAACACATCAACTAGGCAAATTTGCTGAGTTTTTCAATACAGTATCAGAAACTGGATTCCCAACGAGATGTAGGGGAGACCAGGGGCAATTTAACAAACTAAACGTCCTCAATGATGAGGGATGACACTTTATATGATCAGTGAAGTTCTCTCTAACTGAGGAAAAAAAGGTTCATGTTGTGAATTTGTAAATTTTACACTGTAAAACTGAAAAGTCAAATGATTTATGTCACATAAACATTACAGAATGTTCATCGTAATTAATATAAAAAGTTACATGAATTTAATAACTGTTTACATTAAGCAACAAATGTATTATTCCCAGAATGCTTTGTGTCAGACTATAAGGAGAATAAATGTTAAAATGAAGTGTCTTTTTGTGTGTTTTAAAAAAAATGTTTAATAAAAGGAGAGTGTTAATGTATTAATGTGTTAGTGGTAAATGTTCTGTTATGCTGTTATTTGTAAGGGTTTCCATTATGTTGTAGTTTTCCGGGTGTTACCATTGTGGTGAAGAGTGATAACACAAAAGATACAAAATAAATAAATAAATAATCTTGACGGAGCCAAGCTGTACAAGATGTTATTGTGGCTCTGATTTATGTCATAAATTCATAAGTTCATAAAGAGGATTGTTACACTAATAGGCTGCAACTCAAAAACACAGAAAAGAAACAGCTTTCTTAAAATTAATGAAGTCTTTGTTCCCCTGTGTTCTGTAACCTTGCAGATTCAGCACAGAGGAGCCATTGAACCTAATATTCACTGAATAAATTAATTTAAACAGAATCTGCTGTCAGTGCCACTGCAAATGCATTTAACTTTTCATATTTCATTTCAAAAGAAAGTGCCCTGAAATAATTTGAATAGAAAATAAACACACCATGAATGTATACTGAGCACATGCATAGGACAACATTGATATGCAATTAATATCTTGTTATGAAAAACGTCTCAGGTTACGAATGTAACCATGTTTCCCTGAGAGGGAACGAGACACTGCGTCCTCTTAGGGGACACTATGGGGAACACCTCGTCGTGACCCGTGTCTGAAGCATAATTTGAAAAATGCCAACATGTTGGCCGGTGACAGCCTCTGACGTCACTACCGGTGCGACTATAAATACGCGCCCGTAGGACCCGTCACTTATCTTCTTCGTGAAGCTTGTGTCCGAAGCATGGCAGGGAGCTAGAGGACGCAGTATCTCGTTCCCTCTCAGGGAACCATTGTTACATTCGTAACCTGATACGTTCCCTGTCAAGGGAACTTCGAACTGTGTGTTCTTAGGGGACACTATGGAGAACAGTATACCATGCTGAGGGAAGTGCAGGCCAGAATCATGGCAAACACTAAGTACCAACTCTACCATTTTACTGGGAGTCGCCCCTGGGATGGTTAGATGGCTGTCCATGACATTAACCCTTATGGCCAAAGGCCTAAGCTACATACCCAACTTACCTGGGGCCTCACTCCTACAGGTAGAGCTGAAGGCTTGGAATCACGAAAGATTCCTTTAAAGGGATATGACTAAGAACCTAGCATGTTCTTTACCAAGTCTTGCCTGTCACACAGGGGCTACCGCTAGCTTTCACAAAAAACTTGCCGAAAGAGCTGTCCCAACAGCTCTCTAGTAGCAATGCCCTGTTCTAGATAGGTATCAGTGGGTACCTGGGTGGAGTGGCCCACAAGATGAATGGGGCTATAACCGACTCAAGAAAGGGCACGAAGCAGCCACGCGAAGCCCTAACCATATAGGATTTTGGAAAGAACGCAGAGTACTCGCGTGCGAACTTACCACAGTGTGGATTTCAGAAAGTGCACAAAGACTTCACGTGCACACTTACTATAGCATGGATTTACAAATACTGTTCTAAGGAGGGGCTCTCTTAGCACTCTGATAGAGCAGCTCGTAGATGGAATGGCCCGTGAGCAGAGAAATTGGAGGAAGAAATGTACAGACGAAGCCTCGGCCACGCCTGTACCATGGTGTCCAGCCCCAGTGGAGCGGGATGAGTCAGAGGAAGCCAGAGGGGATAGTGCGATGCTCTCTCTCGAGCCGCAAAACCTATCCACCCAAGTCTAGCCAACCTCTCCAACTCTGCTTCATCACCTTGGTGCGAAGGCGCCATTCCCGAGCATCAGCCCCTGCCTCAGCAAGATGTCTGCTCTCACAGTACGTCTCAAAAACAGTATGTAGTACTGGAGCGCTCTGTTGAAAAAATTGAGAATTCAGTCTCCTATGAGAGGAGGACTCCGAGCTCAGAGTAGCATGCTCATAGGCAACCCTTTTCCTTTTGGAAAAGGGGAGCGCTGCTAAACTATTCCCATTTCATGTAACTAAGGTGACCTGCTAAACTATGCCCATTTCATGTAACTAAGGTGGCCAGGTCACCCCTCAAGGTGACCTGACCGGATATCCATGAAATTCCCTGTGCTGTGCCAGTTCTGACAATCAGCCAGGCTCCTCGGGAGGGGGTGTGGGATAGACAACGCAAAGCACTTCCCTCCCATACGCAGGTCTCACACCGCGGCCGCCTGCCGAAAGCCTGTGATCTTGGCCACCTAATACCAGAGCACGAGGCCGGAACTGAGCACTGTAAAGGAAATTCACTGAGTTTGTTAGTAGACATATAACCACCAGCAACATAATACCCATAAGCAGATAAAGAAAGGGTTACAAAGGGTTACACACCCACCCTCCTGTACTGGAGTCCCGCTTACAGGGCGCCCCCTTTTGGCCCGGAGCGTCAGTAAGGTGGTTACTATAAATATAGGACCAACCAAAAACATCATAGGTCCAGGATAGGAGACTGTTATGTGAGAAACTTTCCATCTAACCTCGATCAGGTGGAGAGCTGGTGGCTAAAGGGGAATTAGGTAGGGGAGGATATAAACAGAAGTTAAAAACATTTAAAGGAAGTGAGTAACTACTAGGTATCGCTCCGATCCGGACGAGAACGCTGCCTCGTCTGAATCACATCCCTCAGACCCTGCTTACCTCTTCGTGACCCGCGATTCCTCTTGCCCCCCTGCCCTTAGGCGGGGAGGAGCGTGAGCTGCAACACTAGCCTTCTGCGCCCGTCTCTGATCCTCAGATCGAGATGGGCCATGACCCCATTGTTGTTCGGGCTCGGACCTGGACCTTCGTGGAATGAAGGATTTAAAGGCAGCTGAGCGCGCCATTGCGTCCCTGAACTTTTCGCTGAACCACTATCACCACGGAGGTACCGAAAAGCTCAGAAGGTGTGACCAGAGCATCCAGAAGAAACCCCCTTTCTTCCCTCCCGATGTCTGCCAGGTTCACCCACAGATGTCTCTCCGTTACCACCATGGCCATAGACCTATCCATGGAGGAGACGGCCTACCCAGAAGGTGGCCTGCTTAATAGCCCGGAGAGAGAGGTCCGTGGTGTGGCACAGCTCGGCTACCTGGTCAGCTGAAAGGCCCTCACCTGTATCCAGGTCCTTCAGCAGGTCAGCCTGGTAAGCCTGAAGCACTGCCATCTTGTGCAACGAAACCACAGCTTGACCTGCTGCTGTGTATGATTTACCATTTAAGCGGGATGTATCCTGGAAGGGCTTAGATTTCATTTTGCCATGGCGCGATCCATAACCTCTAACAGCTCCCCATACACAGGGCAGGAGGATTGAGAAGGCTCAACCTCAGCTTCTTCGCCACTCACAGACATCTCCTGCTCTTTCTGGGTAGAACCCAGCAGGGCACTAACTTCAGTATCAGAATGGGTTAATGACAACGCATCTTCCTCTTGAAGTTCACTCTCATTTGCCGCCGGAGAGTGTGAAAAGAAAAGTCCCTTTCTACACTCCTCAACGAGATCCACCTGTGATCCCCACAAGCTCATTCTCTTCCGTGCCTCAGCAACGGCGGGTCCTGAGCCGCGGGATCCAGATGGCTGTCCCTCTTTCCCCAAAAAGAGAGACAAACGATAGCGGAGCTTTTTCACAGAAAAACGCTCGCAGTGCATGCAGATTGCCCTCTCAAGAACATCGCGCGCATGCTCTTCGCCCAAACAAAAGGCGCAAAGACTGTGTGTGTCATCAGGTGTCAAATAACACTGACATGGATGCACACACTGTTTAAACGCCTTGCTAGTGGATGCCATGATATCAATGATAGATCACTCTTACCGTTTTGGTCATTTCTCAGATGCACGCTTCAAACAAAACAGTCAATGAAGACGAAGAAGATAAGTGACAGGTCCTACGGGTGCGTATTTATAGTCGCGCCGGTAGTGACATCAGAGGCTGTCGCTGGCAAACATGTTGGCTTTTTTCTAAGTATGCTTCAGACACGGGTCACGACGAGGTATACCCCATAGTGTCCCCTAAGAGGACACAGTTTGAAGTTCCCTTGACAGGGAACAAAGATATTCTAAGAAATGGGGCAATGCATTAAAAGTCTCAATTTGAAACATTCAGAACTATGTCAAGGTCAATATATATTTTCGAATAGACAGTCAAAAGATACATAACAAACTACCATTAAAAGTCCACAAAGGCCTTTGCCTTATTATAAATAGATAAACTAAAGTTAGCCTAATTTAATGAAAGGATCAAAGAAACCAATATCAACTCTGGCTCAATTATTCTGAGCTACAGCCGAGATGCTCTTCCTTAGAAACAGTCTCCTCAAGCATGATTAGTCAAAACTCTGAGACAGCGCTGTCATCACACACAGATTAATTAACTTCACATAGTCAAATCCTGGGGATTTGTAACAGAAAGCATAACAAAGTCTAGACTCTGTAATCTACTATCTGTACTCATCCACAAGTTCATTGATCAGCTGATGTTAAGATATAGAGTTTATAGGCGTTAAGCTAACATTAATTCATTCATTCATTATAACCCCCCCCCCCCAAAAAAAAATAAAGCCATTTGTATTAATTACCTGCTACAAATTGATTTAGCATCACAACAACAGCATAAAATACTGCATAACATAACTAGCTCGAGATTACATTTGATATACGTTTTTTAACTATTAATGCTTTTTATGTTGAACTTTAAGTCAATTAAATGACTGCAAAGCTAATCTAAAATGTAAATTATGAGAAATATGTATGAAAAGTCAAATACAGACATTTCAACCAATACCGATGCTAATAATCAATATGGTACCAATATTATGTGCATCATTATTTATATTTTTATTTTAAAATGCATTTATCCTCACTCAGCCAGACTCTTCACCCCAAAACCTGCTTCATGCTGCAGGTACAGAAAAAAAAGCCAGGAGTCCCACAGTCCTCCATAAGGCTCTTACAATCGCTAGTCTTGTCTCAGATCTATAATAACCTGAGATGCTAAAATAACTTGCATGCATTCATTCATGAAACATTCGTAAATGCAGTATATGAGTAAACTCGGAGTAATTACTTGAATACGGACCTCTCCAAAAACTCTCCTCTGGATTCACAAATACTTCGTAAGGGTCAGATTTGATTTAATTAAATGTAATTTTGTTAAATGTGTGTATATTAAGGAATTCCAATCATTTGTAAATAAGCCGCGTGTGCATGCTCATTCGCAATTAGAATATTCCCTGCCTATGAATTACAGCTACACAAATTACGTATCTAGGAATGGTGTGGAATCCTTTCAGGAAAGTAACATGTTACGAGTATCTTATTTTGAAGAATAATAATGAATATAAAAATGCAGTAACCAGTAATATTGATTTCTCTACCGATGTCTTGTACAAGTGATGGTTGGCCAATGTAATTTTTGTAATGCCCCTCCTCGCATGTGATTGGATAGCTAAGGGACAGTGTTGAGCTCTGCGTTTTACCCAAGGTTAAAAAGTAAAAAATTAAACAAAGACTAGGCAAATTAACTCGTTAAATATCATTTTAATCAATAGTGTATCAAATTTGTCATCAATTTCTCTAAAAGAATACAGAATGTTTGAATGTTTTAGTCACCATTTACACGTGGTAGGGTGCAGGTGTACATTTCTTTTGCACTGACCTAACATTTTTTATGTATCCAAAAATCTACAGTATGTCAGAACAACTTCCCAAATGATTTACAAAACATTGTTCTGTTCTGTTTCATGAACGAGTCCCATTGACTCTATTTTGTGCAGTCAAGCTTTGAAACAAAGCTATTTCTTGCACCTGAAAAATATAACTTTTCATAAAAGCACATTTAATATGATTTTTTTTTTTGGTGGGGGGGGGGGGTACCCTGATACCCTCTTACATCCTAGTACTAAAACAATATGTCAAATTAAATATCTGGAAATTACATAATTTACACTTAATATTATTCAATCCAATGACATTATACAGATATTTGTCAAATTCCAGGAATATCACAAGAGAACTTTGCCATGGAGTTACCATAACTAGAAAGCAGCAACGATCCTGAGGAAAGAGGGATTTGGGAAAACAAAAATCCATTGTTACAACTCGAACGAGACATGTAAAATCTAAACCTAAGGCGTGTTCTTTGTACTCCTTTTCAACAGCACAAATCTACTAAACCCATCAAACAGTCTGCACATTTTAGTACTCCAGGGATTCATTTCCTAAGGCAGAAACTGTAAAAAATGAGGGAGCATATGAGAAGCCCAGAAGCTTTATGGATCCGTTTGTGTGATTCTCATGGGCTTTTTTTCCCACTCATTTTCAAAGCATCATTTTAAAGCAGCACAATGCTGAATAAAAGAGTGCTGCATGCACCAAACGTGATAACGACAGAGTAGTCTGAAATAAATAACCAGTCACCTCAAATAAAAACACTGCATCAGAACAAGCTTCTAAAATAAAGCACTGTGACTGACAAAAACATGAAGTGTGATATTGTTTAACATGATATTGTTTTCAGTTGAATCAAACTGGGACGTTCTGGCTCTGTAATGATTGAATCACTATAATCAAACTATCAGCAGGAATCAAAGCTAAGCACTCAGCACCAAGTAAGCTCGTTTTTATGCCACTTTTAAAGACTTTAATTATCTGTGAATAAAACTGATCAACATAACAAATAAGCCCCGCAGAAAGATTAATCAACCAACAGACAATAAAATGATACGTGTTGCTAAATAAAATGGTTTTATGCCTCTATTGGTGCTGAGACAGATCCATGAGAGGCCAGCTGGTAAAACGCAAAAAAAAGAGGATGGACAAATGTAAGATATTAATTTCCTGATTCCAAAATGAGTCAGAATAATGTTAAAACAGGTAGAAACAGATGTGGCGTGCCTGCTACCCTAAGAGAGGCAAGAATCTTTTCAGCAAGGACAGAAATATAAGGTGTAAATAACAGCAGATCTGCAGTGCAGCACAAATCAGAGTCTGACTCCATCTAGTTTGCTCCTGCCAGATACAAACATATTAAGTCATTGCCACGCGCGCAGCAATCCCATAAAACTGATGAATTGCTTTTGATTCTCTCTGATCTCCACATGACTATAATGTTGATTTGGCCGGCATGTCATCACCACTTTGTATGTTGTATGGAGCACTGAGGCCTTACCTTAGGATACTGCTGCACCGGGATCAGCACGCGCTCTGACAGTTTGATGTTTTTGTTGCTGATGATATCCAAGTATTTCTTCACCTCGCCATCTTTTCTCAACTCGTCTCCTTCAAACTTTTCAATCTCTGAATGAAAGAAAGAAAAAATAATAGCTCAGGTCAAATAATGTCACAAAATCCAGCCCTGAATATTAGGAAAAACTCAAAATGCTTTTAGATCTTTTCAGCTTCCGGTGGCAGGTTTATTAACAGCAATTAAATAAATACTCCACGTAGAAAGTAACTTGTCGGTGTAAGCCTGCTAAGCCCTTATTCGCATGACAAAAACAAATTGAAAAGCTGCTGCGAAAAACTGTAATATTTTGTGCTTGAGGAATTTTATGGTGCTTTTGAGAATTGAGCCGGAGACTTAGCAGCCACACAACATTAAAGGGGCTTGAAATGAAGCTGTCACCTGGACTCCTCCAGGGATCCTCTTCTGTCATTGCTAAATTAATGCTCAGCAGAATTGAGAATTATGAACCTGTGCAACTCGTGTAAAACATGGAGCAGGAAAAGAAGGCCAGGGAAGTCAGCAGGTGAAGGTAGACCATTATTTTCAACTCTCCTCTGGTAAGACTCTCACCTGCTCAGACCTGCAGAATACCATACTGTCTCATATTAACTTCTATACTGTATGTAGGAAGGAGCAGTTTGGATTTCATTCCAGTATCTTTTCAAGTTCTAGACCCAAAGAATGATTGTTTTAACGATAGCTTAATGTGGTGGTCTTAGTGAATACAACATAGGTCGTCTGCTGTTTTATGGCACCTTATGTATTTAAAATGGAACTTTTGCAGTTATTTCTGCAGTTATTTTGATCCAGCTGGTCTGAAGGTGATTTTTAGAGGATGTATGAAGTCAGTTCAAATCTGTAGATCTTATTTTTTTTTTTAAAAAACAGGTATTGGGAAAAAAAATACAGTATGATCTCAGTTTACAGATGGATTTTATGTTTCATTTTAGCCTTTTATTATTAAATAATAATAATAAAATATGAATCTAATAAGCCACTGCTTTAAACCTAACAAACCTATTTCACTTGAAAAAAAATTGTAAAAAAAAATTATATCAAAAAAAGTAAGCAATGATATGGTTTATGTAAAAATCACCTGATACATTTTTTTATATTTTTTTTGTACTAGGGATGCTTTTCTTCCTTTCGGCTTTGCCCTTTGGCTGAAGGGTATGAAAGAAACCAAACCAGGCTGAAAATAAGACACATCTGCAAAAGAAGATCTAACAATTAGGCATGAAAATGTATTTAACGGAGAATGGCTACATACATCCTGAATTAAGATTTGTTTCTGCAAAAACTGTAACATAGGAATTTAAGGAAAGTATAATCACTTTGTCCTCTTGCTTATGATTACATGTAAACTCATTTGAAATATTGAAAATACTTCTCAGTATTGTAATCCACTTGGAACAGACTCTTCTGTGATGCATTTCTAATTCTATTTTATTTGCCTAGAAAAGATTTGATCACAGCAGCTGTTTTTCCTTAGACTTTTAGCAAAATACAAACGGCAAAAACAAACAAATTCTACATAAAAAAGAGTGCTGTAAAACCTCTTTGTTTTCGGATTTTATTGATTTTTGATTCCCCTAAACACAACGAAAACATCTCTTGAGTATGCGCCTGACAACGCTAACTAACAAAAGTCTCTGGGTGCTATTTAGGAACTGCTGATCTGAACTTATTGAGAGAGTAAAAGACCAAAAAGTCCACAAAATGGGCTTTTAGTTGATACATATAACAATTTCAAGGGTGAGTGGCTCTGTGGAATAAGTATCGCAGCATAAAAGGAAAGATCCATGCTTAAATTCTGGCCCTGGGTGTTTTTTCAGACATCTGTTGTTGTTTTTTCAGACATCTTTGCATAAAACACTGTAGCCCAACTTGTTTAAGAAGTGCCCTATACAGTTACTGATGCATGGACAATTGATGGGTCATTCAAAGTATTTAAAAAAATCATTCAAATATTTAAATCCTAAAATAAATATATAAACTGATCTATCAAAAAGACATTAAAATATGTTCACTGCACTATTTGATCATTTTGAAATTGAATCCTCTTGACATTACAATAAGCATTAAAAAAAATCATAGAATGTCAAATATACTCATTCATCATTTGTTACATTTTTTATTTTTGTACTCCTCGCTGTTTGTTTACTATTTCTCTGTAATTTGTAACCTAATCAGTGCAATAATTGTTTTGCATTCTCCTGACACACTCATACACACATATAAAGTTACAGAGGTGTAGGTTTAAAAATGATTAAATAGTTCATATAAAGATGATCAATGTACAATACACCTTGGTGAGGAGTGCAGAACAAGGAAACGAAGGAGAATTCACAGTAAACACATGCTTTAATCCATCCAAAACAGGGTAGACAGAGCAGACAGAGCAGACAGGAACACACGTACAGTAGCATGGAAGACAACATTCAATACCAGACAAAGAAACATGGAATGACACAGGGCTTAAGTAACGGGACTAATTATGGGAATAATGAGAAACACCTGTAACTAATGAGGGAACACCTGAGATCAAGGACACAATGAGACTAGGAGAAAAACACACAGAATGATTCAAGGGGTGTGACAGTGACTCTGTCACAGGATATGGAGGAGGCAGCTGTCAAAAGTGAGAGATGTAAATTAGTCTGGGCTAACTGTACATTTCTCGAACCCGAATTGTGTTTCTGCCTCAGCAATATCTCTAAAGAAAGAACCATGGGTAATAATCACAGTCCCCTTCCCATTCAGAAAAGTCAGCTCTGCAGGAATAGTAGCTTTATAGTAATCAACCAGAACACAAATTAGAAGAGGGCTGAGGCAATCTCAGCTACAAAAGGTCCTCCGTGATTGTATTTTCCTATTTAATAACATAAATCCCACACTGAAGGATACGCTTGATCTATAATAAAACCCAGTTTTTTGGACATTTTCAATCTATGGAACACATATAAAGGAGTTAATACTAACTTCTTGGCAGCATTTTAACTACGTCAGCTTGTGAATTGTTGCCCTGCATGTCACCAGAGGGAAACTTTCAGACTACTTTTTTATATGCTACTCATTCATACTACTTCAGCAAACAAAGACCACCTTTATCAATTTTAGATTAAGTTAATATTTTGGTTAAA
Organism: Carassius auratus; assembly: GCF_003368295.1. Lineage (NCBI taxonomy): Eukaryota > Metazoa > Chordata > Actinopteri > Cypriniformes > Cyprinidae > Carassius > Carassius auratus. The sequence continues at coordinate 14,586,899 of NC_039255.1, read as the reverse complement.
TTGTTATTATAATTCTTGCTTAGATGTCTAGAAATCAGACTTCCAGTTTAATCTTGTTAAGAAATCATGACACTTAAAGGTCAGGGGTGATTCAGTCCTGTGTCTATGTAGTAGAAAGGCAATTTTTAAATAACTGGTGCTATGTGACTAAAGAAAATCAAGAAAAAGGGCTATGGTGTTCCCATTTGCCCAAAAGGTAAGTTATGCATCATTCATCTGACTGTAGCTGACAAATAAACTGGGTGCATGCAACATGGAGAAAGAATACACATTGTTCATTTACATATAAATGGTCAAATTATGACACCGTTCTGATTAATGTCAACATTCTTGTGCATGAAAATGCAATCAATGAGAAACTGAGGTCAAAACACACATACAATATCCATTAAACACATCATATTCAAAGTGAGATATTGTTATTTTCGAAACGTTATACTTTTATTTGTTGGAACATGTCTATTCCCAACACCATGATTTTTCAATTGGCTTCATAATATTAGTCTCAGATGAGTTTGGGAAACTCATTTCAGTTTCTGAATATTAATATAGTTCCATCTTCTGTAGATCTCAACAAATATTAAAAGTCTTTACTATTAGAAACCTCTTCTCTTTTCATTTCCTTCCCCATCATACAACACCCTGCATTGTGCATCGCTCTAATTTACATTACTTAATTAACCTTAGTGGCCCAGCGGGAATGTAGATATTTTTTTATAGTTTAGTCACAGGTGATATTTTCACATTGTGCATCTCAAGACACTTATCTTCTACACTCAAATACACTAACATTAACACTGACATAAAGCATTCATATTCCAGCGAAATGTGTTTTAATCGTTGAACAACAATTCAGGGTGAATGATAATGATTTTTCCTGGATGTTTCTTAATGGGCAGGAAAAGACATTGAATGCTAATGTTTAACCTCCAACGTAAAGAATATATTGTCTTGCTTCCTAAACAGAATAAAATTGAGCCTGACGTGTGCTGCATTACTCACGTGTGTGTATGTGTGTGTGTGTGTGTTTGTGTGTGTGTGTAGTTAATGTAATTTGAAATACTTTACAATAAGTTCATTAGTTTACATTAGTTAACTACTTTAGTTAACATGCACTAAGAATGAACAATACTTCTACAGCATTTATTAATATCAGTTAATGTTAATTTCAGCATTTACTAATGCATTGTTAAAAACAAAAGTTGTGATTGTTAACATTAGTTAATGCACTGTGAAATACGTATAATGTAAACACAACTTTTATTTTGGATGCGATTAATCATGAATAATCGATTTGACACCTCTAGTTTTAATACATTTTAAAATATTATTTATTCTTGTTATGGTAAAACTAAATTTTTCAGTGTCGCATAATCCTTTAGAAATCATTCTAATATACAAATTTGGTGCTCAAGAAACAAATATTTATATTATAAATGTGTGTTTTGGAGACCAGGTTTTAAGAATTTATTAATGAAAAGAAAGTTTCAAAACAGCATCTTAAATAGAAGTATTTCATAACATTATACATTTCATTAATATCACTTTCAAAAACAAAAATCCCCAAACCTGTTTATTAAACATATATGTGTGCACAAATTACTGAATGCCCTTTTTGCTGTATTCATTCAGTTACTGACAGCTCACTAACAGTAACATGAAGACCAAAAATACAAAAATGCCTTAAATCATTGTGACATGCTTTTTAGCAAATCTCTTTTCTCCATTAAATTTGAAATCATAAGAAGATTCCTTAATTGAACTTTTGCCGGGGGGCTCATATTATGCATGAATAAGGAGCTGAGAGTGTGGCTGTCATGCATTAAAGGACGATATGATTTCTGCTCCAGCTTTGCACAGTCTCCATTCAGACGGGGCTGGAGATGATTATTGAGAAGAGCAAAGGGAAAGAGAAATAGTTTTTAGATCCCACACATTTGCTTCACCTGTCTGAAGCAGACATGGGGACTTGTGACTTGGTGACTTGGACTCGAGTCGACTCGAGTCGCTATTTTTAGGACTTGAGACTTGACTCGGACTTGGAAGTTAAAGACTCGGGACTTGACTTGACTTGAGACACGATGACTTGAATGACTTGAGTGTTAATTACATCATGTTTTCAGTTTGAATATAAAATATATAAATTATTTTTTAAAATAAAGTTGATTACTCAGCTGGAGCGCAGGCTGAGAATAGCGTCGTGACTGGATCAGGACACTATCATCAGTCATGCCCTCTCTACCTTACACACACCACGCCCACTTAAATCAGATATCACATCACATCAACATGTCAGCCTGAGAGGTACTGAGGGTCATCGCTTTTGTCTTCAATAGTTTGCGCCTAAAAACGCGTGGAAAACGCTAGTCGCGCCGCTTTCTCCTTCTTTCCAAAGCGCTCGGGCAGAAGTGCTCCTGAGGCCGTCTGTCGTTGCTTAGCATCCATGACACGCTCTCTCTCATTGAAAACGCGGAAATTTCAGCAAAGGATAAATGGATTTGCAGCACTAAAAATCGCTCGCAGTAGCTCTGCTACTAAATTCATTTCAAAATGGCAATCCATATACAGCTATGAACAGCTGTTCCTTCATCTTAGCTGAGCTTTCAACGTTGATACGAGAAAGGATGAAGCTGATTGGTTAGTTATTGTCACATGACCTGCGGTGCGCTTGCGGCATTGTGAAAAGTTTAGATGTTGAGGGCGTTGATTCCATTATGAGCGCGCATACCGCGCGCCTACATTGGAAATAACGAACTTGCGCGCACAAAAGACGTGATGTGAACAGCCCCTAATGATCCGCTAGCAGGCCGTCAAAAAAACGCATTCCAGGGGCGGCGCTAGGGTTGGGCTAAGGGGGCATAAGCCCCGAATATTTTGTTACCTTGTCTTTCTCATAGAGCAAAACAATTAATCAGAAAAACAAATGTAGCTGCCGCGATTACCCAATCATGACAAGTGCATATTACATATATATATATATATATATATATATATATATATATATATATATATATATATATATATATATATATATATATATATATATATATATACAGTACAGAATATAAATATGACGTATTTTCAGTTGTTTCATACTTTTTTGTTATGTACAGTACAGACCAAAAGTTTGGACACACCTTCTCATTCAAAGAGTTTTCTTTATTTTCATGACTATTGACTATTGTAGAGTCACACTGAAGGCATCAAGGGCTATTTGAGCAAGAAGGAGAGTGATGGGGTGCTGCGCCAGATAACCTGGCCTCCACAGTCACCGGACCTGAACCCAATCCAGATGGTTTAGGGGTGAGCTGGACCGCAGACAGAAGGCAAAAGGGCCAACAAGTGCTAAGCATCTCTCAGGGAACTCCTTCAAGACTGTTGGAAGACCATTTCAGGTGACGACCTCTTGAAGCTCATCAAGAGAATGCCAAGAGTGTGCAAAGCAGTAATCAAAACAAAAAGTGGCTACTTTGAAGAACCAAGAATATTACATATTTTTGGTTGTTTCACACTTTTTTGTTATGTATATAATTCCATATATAATTCCATATGTGTTAATTCATAGTTTTGATGCCTTCAGTGTGACTCTACAATTTTCATAGTCATGAAAATAAAGAAAACTCTTTGAATGAGAAGGTGTGTCCAAACTTTTGGTCTGTACTGTACATAACAAAAAAGTATGAAACAGCTGAAAATACGTCATATTTATATTCTATACTCTGAGAGAGAGAGTGTGAGAGAGAGAGAGAGAGAGAGAGAGAGGGAGGAGAAATGTAACAGTTTAATGTTGTATGTAAACTGTGTTTGAGAGAGAGAGAGAGAGAGAGAGAGGGGTGTTCAGAGAGGAGTCTGTTGGATGTTTAGTTTTATGGACTCAATGTTGAAAATGTAAAACATTTCAAACACTGTTGGCAGAAGTGAAAAATAAATAATTTTAGGAACTTACAATTTTGTTTGATTCCATGATGTATTTTACTGAACATGAGTATTTACAATGCAAATCCAAATTATTTAAATTTACTGACAGTTACTTATATCTTGTCTTTTAACTTTATTAAGATCAGATTCTGCAGGTAAAATAACAATATTAAGGTGACTTGACTTGGACTTGACTTGACATAGCTTGTGACTTGACTTGACTTGACTTGCCCAAGAAAAAAATACTTGGGACTTACTTGAGACTTGAAGGTTAAGACTTGAGACTTACTTGAGACTTGCACATGTGTGACTTGGTCCCATCTCTGGTCTGAAGCATACACAAAAATGAAATCACACACTTAATTCAGTATCCAATTTTGTTCTTTAGCCAAAATGGACACTAACATCTGCCACATACTTAATATTGAGGCAAATTATTCCAGGATCTCAAGGACAAGCCTGTTCAGTTGCTGTTGCTGTCAGCCATACCACATTCTCCATGAAGAGTGATATTTCATCAAGTCACCAAACATGCTTGCAAAAGAGTGCTACTCGCTACCTCTCACAGCAAGTGTATGGGCATCCCATTTTTAGAAGGTGTTGCTGTAACAGCAAGAAGAAAATGAATCTGCCATCCAGCCTGAGGAACAAAGACACTTGGGATCTCTTTGTTCCAGCTGGAGTTTCAGGAATAATATATGCAGTGCAGTTCACTGCTCGAGCAAACACAAGTGACCTGTGCCAAAAACAAAAATATCCTGGTGGAATATATAAATGCAAAACCTGTCATAAGTAGCATTTAATGAGCTTTATAGCTAATAATGAAAAAGTGTGTAATTGTAGTATAGAAATTAATCCATTCAATCAATATTTCCAGCCACTCTTTCATTTATTTCCACCAACCGTGAACCGCACAGGATTGTGGGATATTACAGGAAGCAAAGGATATACGTCTACACTGCTTCGAAATCCAACTTGGATAAATGCACTGTTATGCAAACACTGGATTCAGATGTTCCTTGATGCCTTCCTACCTCCATATACACTGCCTAAGACGACATACTTTTTTAGTTTTCACAGACATTAACTTCGAGGAAGGCAACATGCTAAAGAATCGTGAAGCAGAGGGGCAAATATACAGAGAGGTGACTGGCATACAATAATTATTTCCATCAGTAAGCCTAAGAGAAGAATATGAAAAAATAATAATAAAAAATAGAAAAAATAAATAAACTTCTACAGTCACACTTCTAGTAGCTCACAGCTAAACAAGGTCTTCTTGTAGCCTCCAATTGCTACAAAATATAAAAGTGACCCGGCACATCCAGTATCATTAGAACAGGGTATCAAGCCATCTATCAATTTCAGCTGTGGAACAACATCAACATATTTATCAAAATATTAATGTAGCTGGCATTAACCTATTAGCCTGCACATGATTACACTGTGATAGAGAGCTGTGGCTTGATAAGTTTTCAAATGGGAAGCTGTTAGGAACAGCTGATCCTATCAACACACCCATTTTTAATAGCTCACTCTCTACATACTAATGTCTGGAGGATTGCAGTAGCTGGTCTATCAAAGTGTGTGACTGCAATCTTGTTGGTCAAATTTATACTGCAGGAGAACTAAATCAAGTTAAAAAATAGCTTATGAAAATTGAGACATATCATTAAACATACATTCTATCTTGAGACATTGGCCTAATGATTTTGTTTTGTCAGGACAAGGTTACTGCTAGATCCCACTTTTGATCAACTGCATCCATAAGCACTAATTTAAGACTTCTGGAAGCGTATGAACTGTGTAGAATCTGAAAGATGTGTGTATTAAACCACAAATATAACTAGATTGACTTGCTAATCCTGGTTAACTTGGACTGCAAACATTTAGTAAACACTGTGTAATTTAAAGAAATGGTTTACAAACTGCTGCTTAGCAAGGTCCCATTAACCCCTGCTAGGAAATGTTGTAACTGCACTATCCTATAATAAAAAAGTATTTTTATTACACAAAAAAAATGAAGAAAAAAAAACAAGTGTATTCTATAAGTAGATACTTTTTAAAGGCTCTTAAAAGGTATTCTTAAAAATGAGCCATGAGCAACAACCTCCAAATCTATTACTACCACTAGGTGTTGCGTCATCCAAGCAACTGCCATTGAGTTGAATGGGAATATTGAATTTTATTACAGTTAATGGTGATTAATTACTGAAATACTGTATGACACTCATGCTGTTCTATATAATTAAGTGTGTTGTGGTAGAATTTTCCCATCAGGCACAGCGATTCTTGAGAGTCATATTACTGTTGTTTAAAACACAATTTAATCACTACAGCTGTGGCTGTAAAAGCAGAAAATATATACATATATTTCAACATTCTCCAATTTGAAAAAAAAAAATGCTTTGTGTGCTGCTTTTCATTTGAGTCACCGTCAACCACAAATAAATGTCCAGCAATGAATGACCAGCTGTTTTAATAATATAAGAGCACTTTGATTTAAATGCTTAATTTTAATTTAATTTCATCAGGGAGAAAATATTTCAGCAAAATCCTGCCTCATCTTTAACACCACCTTGTAATATCCATTCCAAAATTGTTTGTTACTTAGCAATTTTTTGCTATCTTACTTTTGTCTCTATGAGAAAAAGAAGCCACATTTTAGAAAAAGGGACTCTAAGTGGATGCAGTAGCAGTCTGTCCTTTTCTAAGTAGTTTGCATCAAGTCACCTCTATAAAAGCAATTCAGCAATACACTTTACAAGATCAAAATGACAGAATGGAATTTGAAGCATTCTCTTTGTTCCCTTATGAGGAACAGCTTATTCCAGTCGGTGGTTCTCTGGAGTGGACTGTCTCACCTGAAAATCGAAAACCTCTGGATGGAGAAGATGAATAAACTTTAAACAGTCTCCTTCAGCCATAGATACCGTATCTTTTCTGAGACAAACATGTCAACTCATTTTGCTTATATCCAATATCAAAATGTAGTATATGACATATTACCTTATATCAAGAGTGATATTGCCATATAAAGTAAGGCAATAAGGCAATATATGATTTTCACATATATACATTCTCTGAGTAGAAGAAGATATAAGTTCATAAAATATATAAAACTATATATGTGTCTTCAGTATATATTTTACATGTATATGGAAATTTATAAAAAAAAATTATAAAAAAATACAATATATGGTATCAACATATAGTGATGGGTTTAAGATGGATATACATATGTATGACATACATGTCTAAAAATGTTTTACTTATACATAAACAAACATATTTGTATGGGGTAGATATAAATGTTAATATATTAAATTGTTCCAATTTAAAATAAATATTTTTGCTTTTTTATGACAATGTATGTAATACATGGAAATTACATTTGCATATAAGATCACTTGTATGTCATAATATTTGATGAATTTAACTCCTATTATTTGATGAGCTGTACAAATTAAGATACAGTCAAACCAAAAATTAATCAGGCTCCAGAAATAATTTTTTATATTTTTTTTACTAGTTGGTGCAGGACACTGTAGTTCATTTATGTAAGTAAGCATAGTAAAAATAAAGTAAACTGTGACATATAATACTCAAAAATTCTTCATACAGTAGACTTCCAGTAAAGTTGATGAAAATTTGGGACCAAAAACTATACAGACACTTTGACCTGACCAAGTTTTGCTTTATTGTTATCTAACATTATCAAGATGAATTTGTTCTGACACAGTTCTTGTCATATTTTATTACCATTTTCTAAACTATAGCGAACTTTGATAATGTGTGAAATGTTGAAGGTGTCTGAATAAATTTTGGTTTGAATGTAAATGATCTTCTAGCAGTTGCTTTACTGCACTAAAATATGTAAGTATCACAGTTACGCAGACACGGGCCATTAACTAAAGTGCTTAGTCGTCAGTTGTTTCCAGGCCGCCTGGTGTTTAGGATAAGTTACACTTGTATTGATCGCCGTTGTAATATTAATCACTTCCCTCTTAAAGTGTGACAAAATCTGTACCAAAATAACTAAGCTGTGGGAGACTCCTTGCCTGAACTCTCCTTAAGCCCAGAAACTTTGAGAGTGAAAGCATTTGATTTAAATTCCCTTAATATCCCAAAATGTACAGCAAACAAAAGTGTAGAGATTTAAATCTTAAACAAGAAAACACATATCAAAGCGTTCCCTGAGCATGGGCCAGAGTTATTTCCTATCCAGATTTAAGTCTGGATACTGTTCTGTATCTGTACTGTTCACTGGCCCTAAAGGTACATGCAAGAGGCCTGACTATCATACGACATTCAGAAATAAATAAAATATGTGCTTGGGTAAATAAACACTGCAGGGTAACAGTGGCTCAGCATGAAATTTAACAAAACCACAAGGTTTGCTTTTGCTTTTTTTTTTTTTATTCTTGCCACTATTGGTACATCCTTCATAATGTGCTCTCACCAAGGTGAGAGATAATCAAGTTTTTCATTTTTATTCATTTCATTATTTCTAGGCGTAGGCTAATTATAACAATGAAACATGACAAGAGCTAAATATTACAAAGATAATCAGATTCAAATAAACACAAAGACAACACTTTTTCTACATGTCTTGGGGGAAGCACTACAAATTTAGCCTTTTAAGACAGTAGGTGTCTACTTATAAGTATGACCCACAGCAAAGCTTTGCTAGACTGCCACTAACTACCATTAATTCCAGTTCAATAAGCCTTTTTTGTGCAGAAGCAAAATATTTAGACTGAATAGTGGTGACGTAAAGTATATGCAGACTTTCATAACCATGGCCAATTTAGTTCATTTGAAAGACAGCATACAAATGACTTATTATCCCTTTTGTGGAGAGTCGTGCTATCTTGATTGCTTTTAAGATTATGACTAATTAGCATTAATAGCGATTAATTTTTTATGTAAATTAATGTTGCACATTATTTAAAATTAAAAATATGTTTAGCCTACTGTTATTTACTATTTCCTTATAACCTGGACTAGTTAAAACTGTTGTCATTTAATTATATACATGCTTATTCAACAGCACATACCCCACTTTGCTCCCCTGCACTTGAGATAATCTGAGCCAGTGTGAGTACTTTGTAATAGCTGTAATCGCCTCTTAATTACTCTGCTTACTATCTGATCAATTGTCAAGGACTGCTTTTATCTTATCCCAACTATAATATCAATCAAATGCAATGCTACCATGTCCTTATAACCTCACACAAATGAACACTGGGGTAGGCAATGAAATATTGAGGCTCTCTGTGCTGAACATTAAATCAGTAGAGGTACATCTTTAAAAATAAAGGTGTTTCACAATGCCATAGAAGAACCGTTTTTTATAAATGCTTCCATTAAGAACCTTTAGCATTTTTCACAAAAGGTTCTTTGTAAAAGAATTGTCTTCAGATTATAAAAAGGTAAGAAAGAGATGCTTCTTTAAAGAAACTTTTACTGAATGGTTCTTCTATGGCATTTCTGTGAAGAACATTTTGAAGCAGCTTTATTTTTAACAGCGTAAAGCAGCATATATAACCTAAAAATTGTAAGTAATTATTTTCTATTTAAGTTCATATGGCAAAACGTGCTTTTTAGTTATCAAAGTTTGATTAAAATTAGTAATAGCAAGTCAAAGTAGGTAACCATAACAACAGAAGGCTGCTAGCCAGTTTTCCATTGCGATAAGATAAGATTCCATTGCTGTTCAAGTTCTGCTGTTATGCATGACTTGTAAATAACCTATAGGGCCTATCACAATAACTAGTGTTCTCTTTAGATAAGTGACGTCTAGCTAAGTAGCCTATACAATTCTAAATTAATGAGTTAGCGAGAAGAACATCGACAGATTATGCTACGAAATTACTTTTATATTTAAAAAAGTTATGGTATTTCATACCTTAAAGTTATGGTATAATGAACATATTGCTTATTAAATGAAACCGAATGAGAGATAAATGTATTCCTATAAATTGAATTTATTAGATTAAATACATTAATAAATGAGTATTACAAACACGTTATATTAGGTTTCACTATATGAATGACGTATTGCCCGATTAAGTAGCTCGAAATAAATTCTGTGATTATGGTAAGCGACGTCGTTGAAGCACGCTAACTTTTTCGGACGAATTCAAGGAGAGCCCCCTAATATTTCATTGTCGTTTATGCTGCTTCTAATTTCTTTTTTAAATTCCGGTCACTGGTTACAAGTTGATCACAGTCCCAATCACTGGAAAAGACAACCTTGCATCCAAAAATTATTTATAAAGACCAAACCCGCCTATGCACAATTCCCTCATTTTCGTGATCACCTGAAAACATAATCAATGTAAAACGCCTGATACGGATGCACGCTTCAAGAACAGATATCCATTTATCTGAATCAAATATGATTAAAGAATATTGCATACGAGATAACCACACAAGCGTACCTCAGCGACGCCACACCAAACAGACAGGAGCCTGAATATGATGGCAGAAGAAAACATAGTTTACCTTCAGCGAGAAGGCGCATCGCGTGCACGAACGACGGGTCCAAGCTGTCCTTCTCGGCAATGAGCTCTGGCAGGTACTTTTCCTGATCCATCACTGGATTCCTCTCCTGAACACCACGAGTGCAGGTAAGACGACCAAAGTGGAGAGAAATGGAAGGGGTGTGTGGATGGTGCTTTTAAATAGACTGCGTAATACCGGGGAGGGATCGTGTGTTTTTCGCGCACAACGTGGAAAATATCAATGCATTGTACCCATGTCCTCGAGTCTCTCATGTGAAACCTCCCACCTCAGACTCCGAATCTGTTATCTTACTCCGCCCATCTATATCTGGATTGGTCATGGCAGAGAGCAAACTGCATGGAAATGTCAGATATTGACTATAGGATTGAACTGGGGACATTCTGAGATCCCACTGCTGATCGGTCACCCCTGTCCATGGTTCTGAACACATGATCTTCATTCCAAATCTATTGTTTTGTACTCTCCGACAAGTGAATTTGAATTTCATTTACATATTTGTTTTGGAAAAGACATCAGACAACAAATGCATTGTTGTAACAGTATTATTAAGCAAGTACAATTGGATACCGAATTAAACATGAAATAATTGTATGGGTCATTCGTCATATGCTTTAAAGGAATAGTTAATCCAAATTATATGAAAATGTAATCACCATTTAAATCACATTCAGGTCATCCAAGATGTTGATTTTTATATATATATATATATATATATATATATATATATATATATATATATATATATATATATATATATATATATATATATATATATATATATTATCATTTGAATAGATTTGGAGAAATGTATCATTACTTCACTTGCTCACCCATAGATCCTCTGCAGTGAATGGGTGCCGTCAGAATGAGAGTTCAAACAGCAGATAAAAACAACACAATAATCCACATGACTCAGCCCATCAGTTAATGTCTTGTGAAGAGAAAAGTTATGTGTTTGTAATAAACAGATCCATCATTGTGGAGCTTTAACTTTACACAATTGCTTCTGACCAAAATACGAATCCGTAATCCATAATTGCAAATCCATCCCGTGTTCCTCTCAGATCAAAATATTCCAACATAGTATTTGACTAGAACTATTTTGAACAGTTTTTTTGTGCGCATATTTCTCTCCTGATTCAGACGAGGTGGCTTTTTACTTGAGAAAGCAATATTATGGATAGCTGAAAACAACAGTGTAAATGTAGTATACATTATATTTAAAAAAAAAAAAAAAAAAGTTAATTGGAAAGGCACAATGACAGATATTCAGAACAAACATTGACATTTTTACATTGCAGACAGTAGAGTTGGAAGGGAATTTTGTTAAAGGCCATGAATACTAATCAGTGGATGTCACTTTTCCCTTAGTTTGCCAAGATGGATTAAGCTGTTGTGACAAACATGCAAACACACACACTAACACTTAGCCAAGCAGCTAAGCACATATTAGGGGGAAGGAAAGTTAGCCACAGAGGAGAAGGGGAGAGAAGAGAGAGAGAGAGAGAGAGAGGGGCAGAGGCAGTGAAAGGAGAAAGAGGGACAGGACCAGCTTGTCTAATTAATAACTGAATGGTTTACAGTGCTGTTGGCAAACATCTGTACCCCAAGTGTCATATTTACTGTCTGCCTGTGAACTATGAACATAATTACAGAACACTGGTCCACACAGGCAAGTGTTGCATGATAATGCTACAAATGGAAAACCATTTGGCACAAGTAATAAAAATGTAAAACATCAAAAAGTGTCATGTGAGTCCTATTTTATCCAGAATATTACAAAATATAAAAAGGGGGTTATGAAAATAAAAGCATACAAAAATAAAAAGCATGCTACTGCATTAGATAAAACATTTTTATCAGTATGCAAAAATTAATATAGTGGAATGTTACACGAGCCATGCAGACCTATAAAAATTGTTTGCATTACTCTTTTCATTACATGTTTAAACAAATTATACAAATAAAAAGGCCATACTATTAAAATATTGAATCACATCTTTTGTATCTGACAAGTTACACTAACTTTAGTACATTTTTAACCATCACTTTAAATTAAAATTACAAAAAAAAAAAAAAAAACCTGTAGATGTATTTCAGTTCTCACTTTAGAACACTTTAATTTTCTGTGTGACTTCCAATTCAGGTACAGCTGACAGATTCATGTTGTATTTTACGCTTTAACACTCTAGTCCGAATCAGTTTGGAAATAGGATTATCAAATGGAGTTGGAGTTTCTATATTGATTTCAGAGGGTGGTGAATAGGTAGGGATTAAAGAAAAAGAAATAGGGTTTGGGGAGGATCAACACCTTCTATACTGTAGGTAACTCACCACTCAACATAATGAAATCCTTCTGAAGGGCAAAAGCTATCAGTTGCTATGATATATTCTTTTGTATATCAACTGTATACAATTTTTTACTGCTTCATCAAAAGCTTGTAATTCATCAAAAGTATCTCGCTTAAGCTAATTTGTTGCTTTTGTTCTCTCATTTTTACAAAAAAACTGCCTGTTTGTTAAGTCTTTATTTTCATATTGGTGAGAGAAAACATCAGGGGATAACCATTTATGGTGATATTATGATATACACAGCTATCCAACACCACACTATCAATCAGTTCCTTTACCATATTAGTATTCAGCCACTGTAGAAATAAATAAATGCCACTATATTGAATTTCTGAGGCATCTGGTCAAGAAAAAAAAAAAGACTAGAGCAGCCAGTACACTTAACAGTTTGGCATAATTTATTCTTTTTACATCATGTATTAAACTAGTAAGAATGGCTTTCTGCAGCACTCTAGTGGCCAAAAATAACAATACAGGTCCCAATGTTGTTGTTTTTTTACATTAAATGGGCAGCAACTCACAATTTGCAATTTCTTAAATCTGAATAGGAAACTGATCATTTTGATTCTTAATTGTCGCTTAAAAATTAATTGGTTTCATTCTGTGGGCAGCCAATAATTCAAAGCACAAAACAAATTCTGGCTTTCACAAATTTGTAATTGTTTTTGTTTCCTGCTGTCACATTAACACAAAATTGGACAGTGTTTAATTGGAAAAGTGATGCATTTGTTTTAAAAGAACATAAAAAAAAACATCTGTCATGAAAACCTCAAAAAGAAAGAAAGTCCTCTACATTCAAAATGTAACTGTCAAACATCAAATCTGTTTTTCTGGCAAAAAAAAAAAAAAAAAATTAAACCTTTCAGTAGATCAAGACATTCATTCTGGATTTATGGCACACCAATCATTGAAGGGTAATTTGACTTTTTTTTTTTTTAAATGCAAGGAAAATACATGATGAATTGCAAGGCTGTAACAACATTATGTGTTATGAATAATCAATCTTTATTACATAGTCAAAATAAGTAGAGCTAAAGTGCATTGAGTTTACACCTCAGATAAATCTCCCATACAACTATTAAACACTAATAATGTTTAGTAGTATGCAACATTTTCAAAATCCTGAGCTGCGCTTTAATGAAGGCTTTTGTGTGTGTGTATCAAAAACTTTGAGCGAATGTAATAAACATAGGGACAATAGCTTTGGTATTTTAGCAGAGTCTCCGATTGGGGAAATGCAATAGCCCACAGTGTGAATTATTAAGCAGCACTATTGAGAGAGAAATCAGGAGAGGGGAGGAAATGGGGTAATGGGATATTAAGTTTGGCTCAATTTGAGGACTAAGGGTTCACATGACATCTCAGGCACTTGTGTCACATCAACCTCCTGCTTCTTCACTGGAGATTTATGTATTTATTTATTTTTACAAGCTCTCTGCTTCACACAAAGCAATCCATTCTGCCCTGACAGGTAGAGACTAGAGAGAGCTATTGAGATGATGCTGTAAACAGTACCGCCTGTCTTAGTCTGAAGTACATACAAAATTTTGTTGCCAATGAAAATGACAGACATAGGTCAGGAGACATAAAGTAATCTTAATGAGAGATAATGCTGTCAAACACATTCATAAAATCATATTTTTATTCATTATAAAATGTTCGATATCATGACAATCTAACTAAAATTCAGTTACACACAAGTTAAATATATTTTTGGTCACAATTTAGAACACTGTTCTGGCATCATCTATGAATAATCGAATAACACCGGAACAAATGAGCAACACATCTATACATTTCCATTCTACTTTAACAAAACCTTGTTTTCAGGACTTCCAGGTCAAAGGCTGTGGTAGTCAGAGGCCCAGCTGCTTTGCATATAATTACTTTAGAATATAGATAAGCCTATATCGAACAGTAGAATGTGTGAGTGGTGGGCACACAGCTTTTCATGTTCATTAAAAGATTATGATTCATAAAGGTCAGCATTAAGGAAAAATGTGTTAAGGCAATGTTAGGACAGACATCTAAATTAGGCTTATGATGGTGAAGGCCAGAGCAGATAATGACTGCCACAGCCCCTGGCCATAAGAGTCCCTGCAGCCAGGGGTTAAATAGTGAGTCTGCAGTACCCTGACAATCCCAAACCCTTTATCATCAACAATAATTTCCACTGTGAGCTCCCTTGTAAAAGAAAGTTTAATAAGAGCCTCTGGGCAAAAAGACCTTACATTAGTAATTGAAATAGCTTTTTTGACCCACAGGGCATCCTAATATCAGCAGTTATTACAGTTGGCCTATTCTACTGAGGGAGCTCTCCATGATCAATTAAGATTAACTCATTTTATTGCTCCTCGGGCTACTTGTAAACAGTGCTGGACGTGTCTTGTCTTTCGAAGACCACCACTGACAAAAAGAAAAATAGTACTCAAACAGCTGAGGGTTTGCTTTGTATTAAACAATCTGTTTTCAAAGGGACCTAATCACCTGTCATGGAAAATGTATTTGCTCAAAAAACAGTAAAACAGTAATGCTGTGAAATATTAAAATTTTGGATATTGTAATTTTTGGAATATTTGGAAATTTGGATATATTTTAAAATGTAATTTATATGGTAAAGCTTTGAGCATCATTACTCCAGTCTTCAGTGTCACGTGATCCTTCAGAAATCAATCTAATATTCTGATTTGCAGCTTAAGAAACATTATTACCAATGTTGAAAACAGTTGTGCTGCTTTACATTTTTGGGGAAACATGATACTTTTTTTCAGAATTTCAGAATTCAAAAGAAGAACAGCATTTATTCAAACCAGTAACAACATTTATAATGTAACAAAAAAAAATGGTATTCGTAAATTTCAAAATGTACATTTACAATGTAAATCACAGCACCTTAAACCAGTGGAGTTAGTGTACTCCTTCAGTGGTCCAGCCAACCATTTTTCTTTTTCACTTGTGTTGGGGGAAATCTAATACATGTAATTCCCAAAAATGTACAACATACAAAATGTTAGCAGAAATATGTGGCACTGATTTTAACCCTCTCAAGGCAGGCGTTGCAGATTTGCAACAGTAAAGTAACTAAAAACCTTATTACTCCAGATACATATTTTATCAATCTGGAGTACTAAAAACTTTACTATAGGTTACTAAATTTACTAAGTTACTAAAACTTAATTTGAGCCTGAGAGGGTTAAGAAACAAATGGTTCTAAAATGCCTCACACTGTATGTGCATCCCCATACATCATAGTGTAAGTCATTGGGAGTGTTTAGCAATAGTTTTGCAGTGTGGCAGAAAAGGAAATGAGCCTGCTGAACATTCTCAGGGACAAACAACAGATAGTATTTCCCTACTCATTAGTTGCAAACCACATCTAAATAAAGAATCCACAGCTTAAGTGTTTGATCTCCCAGTTGTCTTCTTAAATGCATAAGCAATGCTCAGATCAATATGTAAGGCCCACTAGGAGAAACATGAAGCGCTAACTAATCATTAACCCGATGAGATTGGGTTAGTACGTGCCCTTTGGCGCTTTGATTCTTGAAGAATTTTTAAATTAGTTAACAGATCACTAAATTATGGTGTATTTAGTATTGTAAAAAAAGTTCACTCTATTTAATAAAATTACTAAAAATGAACCTTAACTATATATTTTATCAAATCCAAATAACTTCTCTTCTCAATTCTATCCTTAAATACTATAAAAAAATAAATACTATAATTAATAGACCATAATTATTGTACAAATAGTATTTAGTACCAAAAAAACTCCAGAAAATATTTAATTAATATTACTGAATTAAAATATAAAATATTTGGCGTGAGATTTACATGGGCAGCGTGAGAGCATTAGACAGAGCCTGCCTCATGCCAAATTTGTGAGAGTTGGCAACCCTGCAGCGACTACGGTATTTACCATGACGACAAAACACATAACAAAAATCACACTGACCCCTATCCCTTACGAAAATTAACTCCCATATAGCATGCATTGATCTGCAAGATGTTTATTAAAGATTGCTTCATCTGAAAAGCATCTACTGTATACAAACATCTTATAATAATGTCAGACATAAGACATTTTCTAAGACAGTATCTATTTTACGTCTGACAGGAAATGTTCTATACATATTGCAAATGAGCAAATACTCATAAAAACGACGTCTTGCAGATGTAAATGCAGATGTCAAAAAGGCGTCTCCATTATACAGGTATGAAATCAGGACCATGGTTTTATCATAGTAGGCTAAGTGTAGTAACCATGTTTTTTTTAGCATATTGATTAGCATTTGTATAACCAATTTTACAAAAACACAATGGTTAAATTACGTTAATGTAGCAAAACCACGTGTGGTTACCATGGTTAAACTACAGTAACTATGTTTTTGTTTAGTTTTTTTGTAGTAAAACCAGTTTTTTTTTGTTTGTTTTTTTATCTTGTGACTTACTGCCAGCATTTTCCATACAAATGTCAAAGAGCACAGTAAAATATTGCAATATTTGGTGGGTTTCTAGCCCACCTCTTTCCAAACACAAGTAATTGATCTTTTAGAAAATTAACTTCAAAAGATAAAAAAAGGAATCAGGAAGAATTCATGAATTATGAATAATTTACTGCCATTATGTAAATATTTAATAATCATTTAATCATTAAAAAAGTAACTGTAGTCTGATTATGAGTATTTTTAAAAAAGGCATTTTAAATCTATGTAATCTAGATAACATAGAATCAATTACCCAGCACTGTCCAAGTGTATTATTGTAGCTACTATAATTGTAAGTGAAAACGGAATTTCCTTCAACTGTAGAAGTACAACATTCAGAATCTTGATGCATTTTTACTTTTATTTTTAATAACAGCTGCCACAGCTTTATTTTAGAAACTATGAAAACAGTGGCATCTTGGTCAAGACCTTGGTTACCATGGTGCATTATTGTAGTGGTCTTCATTTAGACACGGCATGCTTCAGGTTAGTAAAACATGAAAATTGTTTCAGGTAAACCAAATGGAATTGCTCCTTTCATCTCTCAAGCCCTCACTTTAATAGAGCTTGAGTAAACATGACAGGAGCCTGAAAACCTGCTTCCTGTAAACAACCCAGATGCACTTCTCACTGAGATGAGCTGTGAAAGTTACATTTAGCCACTCTAGCAGTGTTCATCTGAATAAATTACACAGCTCAGTACAGTCCAAGGGCAATATATTAAAATGTGCAAGCTCTCAGTAATGTCCTCCCTCCTGACAGTGTGAGGTATTTGGAATACGACCCAACATTTGATGCAGGTATAACATTATATACTGTAGAGACTTTAAGCTGAGGAAGTGCAAATTCAGAAGTTTTCAGAGACTTCATCTAGGCTCTGAGAGGGACAGTATTTCAGCACACACCCTAGATACTTTGTTAATGACCATCTTGAGAATAAGGTGAGGGTTTCTCAAATAATTATCAGATTACAAGGAAGAAAGCAGGGTAAAACAAGACACTTCATTAACACCCGGCATGTCGGTGTCAATCTCATTTGTGATGGCTAACTGCCACCATAAGTGAAATGGCTAATCCTCCTAATATCAGAGCACATTCAGTGGGTCATCGGGATCATTTTATACTCTGGGGTAAACCAGAGGCACAGACTGATCAATAGATGACTAATGCAATCCTGTTTAGAGTGTTAAGAGGTAGACATTAGAGTGGACCGCAGTCTGGAGTATGTCAGGGTGTCATGATAGAGATAAGAATGATATACAGTATGTGTTTGAGAATGAGATAATGTTGTAATACTCAAGAACCTACCTACAATATCTGTCTGTCCATCCATCCTTCGATATACACTGAAAAAAAAAAAGATACTTCGGACCAACTTAAAAAAAAAAACTCAGATTTGTTCCAGCCAAATTAGTTTACTTTTCCATTTATGGTTTGTTCCAACCCTAAAATTGTAGGTCAATACATGTATGCATGTATATATATATATATATATATATATATATATATATATATATATATATATATATATATATATATATGTACTTGGCAGTCTATGGGTCAGTCACAAGCCTCCTGGTTTATATCCAAAATATCTTAAATTGTGTCCTGAAGATGAACAAAGCTTTTACGGGGTTAAGTGATTGATGCCAAAACATTTACTTTGGGGTGGAGTAACCCTTTAAAATTTTCATTTTCACCAAAGTTCACCTTATGAGCTATTGGAAATGGAGGAAACAAAACAAAAGAATACATGATAATTGATTAATAATAATAAGTAATTACATTTATATAGCGCTTTTCTAGGCACTCAAAGCACTTAACATATTCAGGGGGTATCTCATCATCCACCACCAGTGTGCAGCATCCACCTGGATGATGTGACGGCAGCCATATTGCTCCAGAACGCCCACCACACACCAGCTCACTGGTGGAGAGGAGACAGAGTGATGAAGCCAATCAGCAGATATGGGGATTGTTAGGAGGCCATGATGGTCAGAGGCCAATGGGCGAATCTAGCCAGGGTGACGAGGTCACACCTCTACTCTTTTCGAATGACATCCTGGGAGTCAGGACCTCGGTTTAACATCTCATCCGAAGGATGGTGCTCGTTGACAATATAGTGTCCCCTTCACTGGGGCGCTAGGACCCACACAGACCACAGGGTGAGCGCCCCCTGCTGGCCTCACTAGCACCTCTTCCAGCAGCAACCTAGTTTTCTCAGGAGGTCTCCCATCCAGGAACTGACCAGGCTCAGCCCTTCTTAGCTTCAGTGAGCATCCGGTCTTGGGCTCCAGGTTGATATGGCTGCCTCAAAACACCTGTCTTGACTGCCCCAAAAGACCTTGGCCTTACAGTTGATTGGCAGATCTTTAATAGCCAGTTAAAAAAATTAATCATGTCTAGATCAATGCTGCGATCAAGCTAAGCTTTTTAATCTAAAATGCACAGTTCTTGACAAAGAAATATGACATTGATAACCATGTTAATATTTAAAAGTTTCCTAAGCCAGAGTTATGGTTTAATCCATTGTGATGTTGTACAGAAAGTTACACAGAGAAATAAAATTGTATTATTAGAGACAGCAGGGTATTGTCTCAATAAATAACAGTAGCTCCATATGGAGATGTGAAAAAGTGAAAGAGTATACATACTTTTTTTATGAGTAAAGTTCTGTTCTGTAAGCTTTCATAAATGACACACAGTCATACTTCAAACACGAAATTTTAGGGAAACCACAGCTTGAAACAAGCTAGTATGTAATCTGCTTGCTAAGTCACGATGTATTAAATACTATTTAATAAATACGAGTTCAACCCTCTACTCTGTTTCAAGTGGGAATCTCAACAGCTGTACACTACAGTCTCTGGGCTCATGGCATCCAAGACACCAATATTTTAACAACTGATAAAAAATAAATCACTGTCTGTCCTACTGAGATTTCAGTATGAAGGTTAGGATCATGATTTTTTTAAGTAGTAGTACAGCACACTATGAGTGCATATTAGCACCATTTGTAATTTTCTTTTGGGATCTGAAGGAGCGTTTGACCTGGAAACAGTGACACATGAAATTGGACAACAACCAGGCTGGATAAAGTAAACATTTACTAATCATCTCCTTAAACCCTTTTTGTGGTTTTTACTTAGACAGATGATGGCATGTTGACAGATAGAGGAGCCAGCATGTTTGCGGAGCACATTGATATTCCAGTAGCTAATGATTCAGTGACTGAGCTGCAACAGAAAGACAAAGCAACATCTATCCTGACACAGTCAAAAAGTTTTTGAACACACTATGGTGGGTAGTTTTGTACTATTAGATGTTTTTAATAGTTCCTGATTATTGATATGCACTTCATTTCAGACGATGATTTTGATACAGGTAAAGTAAATTGTCAACAACATCTTTTGAATGCATTTGGTTTTACTTTAATAATTCCTCATGAAAAATGTGTTCTGTGTTCTCTCTTTCCTCTTTCCATCCGTGTGTTCTCTCTTTCCTCTTTTCATCTGTGTGTTGTGGATTCTATACTTTGATAAATCGTCATTTAGCCTTTACAATCTGTTTTATGATGCTGATTTTAAAGTCGTGGGAAGTCATGGCCTAATGGTTAGAGAGTCGGACTCCCAATCGAAAGGTTGTGAGTTCGAGTCTCGGGCCAGCAGGAATTGTGGGTGGGGGGAGTGCATGTACAGTTCTCTCTCCACCCTCAATACCACGACTTCGGTGCCCTTGAGCAAGGCATAGAACCCCCAACTGCTCCCCGGCGCCGCAGCATAAATGGCTACCCACTGCTCCGGGTGTGTGTTCATAGTGTGTGTGTGTGCACTTCGGATGGGTTAAATGCAGAGCACAAATTCTGAGTATGGGTCACCATACTTGGCTGAATGTCACGTCACTTTCACTTTCACAATGTTTGTACATAAACACAATTAAAATACAGAGTTTAAAAGTATTTTACTTTTAAAGTATTATACTTTTAAAAGTATAATTATATAAAATACATGTTTTTTTGAAGTGGTTCTACTTGGCATTGAGGCCATGAGCTGAGAATGGCAGCATATTGGCGTGCTGGCCTGCACAGAACTCAGGTCATTCCCTGAGGCCTTCAGGCAGTGCAGTTAGAGCTGTGTGGGCTCCAGCAAAGCAGCCTTGCCTGCCACCTCCACTTCCCCAAGCTGAGTGTTGAGTAGTAGTGGAGTCAAGGCCATGGTGGGGTGTAACCTCAGCCCCCAAGGGAGTCTGTAAAAATAGTGCTCTGGAAGTGCTAAGTGACAGTTGGCTGAGCTACTGCCTTTCATCCCACCCCACTGTGGCTTCATTATTCATAGCCTCCCTCTGCTCGCCCTGTACCTCCATCACTGGGCTTTTTAAAACAGGCCCTAGAATTCAATTACCCTCCACCTGGTTATTATGCAGCCTACCTCGGCCTTTCTAGTTTGACCATGCTTTTATAATACAACAGTCACCCATGTGCCAGTACTTCCTATTCACAGCATACTGATTCCACCTGATTAAAGTATTGGATAAATCTCAGTCATGTAATAAATAAGGGTACTACTGTTCAGGATCAAAATACGATTTGAAAAAAGTATGTATGGAGAAAAGCATAGAATAGAGAGCAATGGTAAGCGTTTGAATAATTTCAATTACATTCACTTTTTCCATTTCATACGAATCAAAACAACTCACCTGTCGAGTAAGACACAAGCGAGATTAGCATCTCTTTGTAGTTGAAGTTTGTCGCGAAGCTACTTCCGCATTTGTCCACGATGCTGTTGTCATGTGGTTTCTACGTCAGTAAAGGCGGTAACAAAGGGTAAGTGACGTCATTGACAGGCGACTGCACTGCCCCGTGTCACTGTTTAGAATGGGAATTTTCTCATGATTTATAAGTAGTTGAAAACATTAGAGATATTGTTAGTAGCTGGACAAAATATATAGCATTAGCCTAGTGGTTTTGGGATATTTTACTGCAAATATCTTACAAATTGTACCTTTAAGTGATTAGTATAGAAACTAAATTTACAACAAAAACTTAAGACAACCACCTGTTCTTCTTAATGAGAACTCTAAACTTCAAAATCTACACACTTCATTAGGCTGTTCATGGATGTGTCAAGATTTACTGCAAAATTCTGTGAACACTTTTAAGTGTGAAATACAGTCCACTGTCAAGCTACTTTTAAAAGCTGTTTTTACCTAAACCGATGAGGCACAGGCATCGCCGGTGATCTAAAAGAGCAATCAAGCGCCTGCCAAAAATGATTGATGCCTTAAATCTGGAACCTGACAAGCGATTCTTCGCCAGCTGCTTCATACTAATATTCTCCACGAGGACCATGTTTGCGCTTCTATTTTTGGGAGAACAACATGGAGGCGGTCTTCTTTCATTTCACCTTGAACCACTGACCTCCACGAGGTTTCAAACGCTTGTTTCCCACAGCACTGCTGCCTTAATCAGAGTTTCATGAGATATGAAGCCTGTGAAATAGGGCCTCTGTCTGTTCAGCCAAGATTCCACTTTCTATTCTATTTCCTTTCAGGTGAACTGGCAGGGAAGAGTGATGTGCACATCACAAGAATTGTGTTTTTTTTTTAAAACAATCCATACTTTTTCATGTGTCTACAGAGATATCACAACTGATACAACACTTTCTTTGCAATCTCTCTGAGTGTACTTTGCCAGAATAGCGGCTGTGATTCGGAGTGGCAAAGGGCACTTATTCTGGCTCTCTTCCTTTGTTGACAGGCAGCCAATTTTGGGTGTGCTGGCACTGTTAAAAGCATCTATGAGGTTGTCATTAGCATGATCCCTTTAAATGAAAATCACACAGGAAACAAAAGTAATTGCACAGAGGCCATACTTGGAAGGGAGTTTGAGACTTTTATCTAGTAGATTATGGATGCAGCATATTAAGTTGAATTCCGGGACAAAAGTCTGTCTGATGAAGAGGAACTAAGCTAGAGGCACATCTCTGAGTGTGATGAATAATAATGCTGTCTCTTCAAAGTACCTTTTGAAAATACCATGTCTGAGACCATAAAAGTATAGATCTGAAGGGGTAAAAATCTCAGAACTAATCTTTATTATTCAAAGTTCTCGAACATTTTTTTATAATTATGGGGCCATGATACCGTTGGAGCAGAGGATCTGGACCCTCTGGGTAATGTGGCGTTCGCAACATCCACTGGAGGACTCAGAAACAAAATGGTGGGGAGAGTCGGAGATTGTCCTAGGTGAGTCGGATCAGAGATAGAGGACAGAGATAATCTCAGTGTCACACCAATATTAATTTTGATGCAGTGCCTCGCTTGAATGAGCCATTTCAGTTTGAAGGTGTCAGCTCTGATCAATACTCAATTGTCAGAGTGTTTTCTCCCGAGGTAACACACATTAACGTCTGACTGTGTCAATGCTGCTGGTGGATCTGGTGGATCTGGTGGATATGCAGACAATAGAAGTGGAGCGGTCTCCTGTACTGGTCACGGAGAGTCTATTCTCAAAGTCACCTTAGCCAGATTAATCCTTTTTCATATGGAGCAAGGTATGAGACTTTTACACTAATCCTGATGAGTGTGCGAGTGTGCATGCACACTCATTAATATTAAAGGGGTACAAAAGTGTCCATATTTAATTAATACATTTTTTGCCTAATCCTTTTTTAATGGAAAATTGTAAATAAAATATTTATCTTTCAAAAGTTTGGTTTTCTGGATCAAATTTTTTTTTTTTTTTAACTGTATATTCATATGAATCCTAAATGTGTCATGTTTAGCATAAAAAATATGAAGCAGAACAACTGTGTTCAACTGATAATAAGAATCATTTTATCTTGAGCATCAAATCAGCATATTAGAAAGATTTCTGAAGGATCATGTGAACTGAAGAGTGGTGTAAAGATGCAGACAATACAGCTTTGCCATCACAGCGACAAATGGAATTTTTAAATATATTAGAATAGAAAACTTTATTCTATAAAATTTTAAAGTGAAATAATATTTCACAATAATATAGATTTACACTCTTGTTGAATAAATAATTGCAGCCTTGGTGAGCATAAGAGAAATTGGTTATTTGATGCATAGCATTCTATAGATTTTTAGGTTAACATTTATATTTTAGGTCCTTGTCCTAACTACTTTGTCCTGAAGTGAGACGGGTGGAGTGTAGCACATCATACTGATGTCAATTAAAATTCTTACAATAAATATAATACTTACTTTTCAAAGTGCAGTTAGATGAATTACATAAAAAAGACAACTGTACAATCATGGCTATATAAGAGTAAATTATATATTTCAGTATATTTTGAATGAAACATTCTTATCACCCATTTGTTTTTTTCCATCCTGCTATATGTCTTCCATTTTTACTCTTATGCAATTTGTGTTCTTATTGTTTTTGCTTGCAAGGTTTCGATCATCTGTACCCCTTTACCATCACCCACATGTTGCTATTATTATCATATTTTTTAGAACCAAGCAGAATGAACGTCAAACCGCACAAAAACAGAATGCTGCTGTTGCCAATCATTTTAATTGGTGTGTGAAAGATGCAGGAAGGATTGGTGGATGATAAAGAGGTGTGTGTTTGTCTGAGAAAAGAGTGTGAAGGGTCAGCAGGCTATTGTTTGCTTTGCTATTCTGCGGTAATGATACTGCAAGCGCAACCGCTTCATTATTTTATCAATTATTGGGCTTGCCGTTAGGGTCTCAACTATTTGTTTAACATTTGTTTACTTGATCAGTGTGATCAATTAATTTAGATTGTTTATTTTTAATAACAGTGCAAGTTATTGGGACCATAGGCACTCATAACCATACCTTTTAATAATAATAAATATGATGAGCATTTAAAGATTTATTAGATTTATTAGGCCAAAGAGTCCCCAGTTAAAGCAAGAAAATGAATTCACTGAATTGAAGATCAAGGAACAGGACACAAAGAGAAGGATGAAAAAGAACTAAATTAGACACTACATTTTTGCTAAACAGTATTTTCATAGAGGAAAAAAGCATACTTACAATGCAAATATTAAAAATAGAAATGTGCTATTAAAAAAATGAATAATTAAATTTTGTTGCAGTCTTTGTCTTGTTCCTTGGCTGATGTTTTCTATGTTGGACTACTAAGATTGTAATACTAAGACTGATGAAATGAGAAAACCATAATAACATATATTGTTCACTGTGTGACCTGGACATTTTTTTTTTTTTTGTGACATTTCGCTAGTGTACATACAGTACATACATTTATGCGCAGTGAAAAAACAATAGAATAAATATGGTGTCAAGTGATTCTCATTGTTCTGATAAGCTTTAACCACAATTAATGGATAATGAGATGATTTAACTAATTAGCATTAGTTAATTGTATGATTAATATGAAATTTACAAATGACGTCTCAATACATAGCCTTCAGTATAGGGAGATATAACAGAAAAATACTGTAAGATAGCAAAAATCAACTTTAACCAAAATTTAACCACATACAGCTGTCTTCACTATATCTGTGGAATTCAACTTCATTAAAAAATTAATCAAACCCCTTCATGTCTTCAGTCGCTTAATTTCAGGTTTATATGTGAAAGTTACGTGGTGGATCTGGAGGATAAAATTATTATATTTATCTTTCTTCAAAAAGATCACAATGTTCCTGCTGGTTTGTGAAAAATACCCTCAAATTTTTGTTAGCTTCTCTTTTGTTTGTGAATAGAGCAGTGATGATATTGTTAAATGGTAATGAGGGAACGCTGTGGAAATATTCCAGCCATGGGAACAGATGGATAAATAATTACATTCTGAAAGTTTAATTCTTCATTAGGAAAAGAAAAGTTTTTGCAACTGCTCCTTGTTAGTGTCTACTTAGGTGCCCTCTTCCCATTTATTTATTTATTTAATTTAGTTTCAAATTAAGGACAGCTTGTATACTAATATTGTATACTAATATATATATATATATATATATATATATATATATATATATATATATATATATATATATATATATATATATATATATGAAGACAAATATGCTATACAGATTAAGTTCACACACTTTTCACAATTAAAAATTGTCAATAGCTTCTAAGATTTGTGTGCCCTTGTAATATTTCTTCTGCATTATAAAACAGTAAAACCCATTGTAGTTGAAACCATGCATCAGAGCAAAGACGTGGAGGACTCTGCGAGTTTTCTGCCTCTCCAAAAAGGCAAAAAAAATTATCTCCACTTTTTCCTGCAGAGTGAGCTGATTATTCCATAGTGATTCCTGAACCCCTGCTGAGCGCAGCACCTCTAGCAATTAACATTTTGGCATGTTTGATCAATCACCCAGACTACAAAAGAAAATAAATAAATTATTAAGTAAAGATTATTAGCCTGGATGCCATTAGTGTATTTGATCAGTGCACTGCTGTAAGATCAAAGTCTGGAGATCCGACATCACAACATCTACCCAGCACCATGAAACAAGTGTGCTTCCTCAACTGAAAAAGATCAACATTATGCAGAGAGCAACCCCCTGAGCTTTAAATGAACAATTCCGACTGGAGCAGAGCTCAAGTAGGTCAGTATTTGGGATTCCTTGTTAAAAACTTAAATCAACATTTTGCTGAGCTGCTTAAACATTCCAAGCTGCTCTGTTAAACCGAGACCTGATTAAGCTTCATGTAAGTATAAGATATTATTTTTATTACATTTAATTAATATTATTTTAATAAAATGTTGACTATGAATAGGGCATAAAACCCCACTTAAAATATTGTCCTTTCTAAAAACACCACAGGCTTCTGCAGAATCTAGAATTTCTTTTTTGTTATTTTTCCTTCTTTCTTGCAAATGAGCAAAAATAGAAAAGTAATATTTGACTACTGTTAGTGAATGCTGTTAAACATTTGCATTTAGTCAGTTTATAGGCTACATGACATTTATACAGGTTGTCCCCTAAGGCTTCAACAGAATACTCAGTGAACAAATATAAACACAATTTGGCGTTAAATGGCCAAATTAAACAAACAGATTTTACCCCCTGTGGCTGGGGAAAATTAGACGCTAGTGTTCCTTGTCACATAATCAGCGTCCTACTGAGGGGTTTCCGTCTCGTTTCGATTTACCTTTTCAAGTGTACATACAGTACGTTAATTGCAAATATGTGGGACTGACAACATCACACTTACCATGTGTTTATGCTTCACTGGGATCATGGTGCTCCTTATGTATCGTTGTTTCAACTTCATGACAGAGGCGGTCAGATGAGATTGTTTTGAACGCAGGAGGAGGATATGCCTTTGTCTGTGCTGCTCCCTAGTGGTATTACGTGGTATTGCAATGGCTGTATTAAATTAGGTAGGGGTGTGGGGCAAGTTATAATTTGTTGATCTGGAATATGCCCTGGGATCCAAAACCATCTAAAGTTTTTGTTTTGCTACAATGCAATAGCATGTGACTTGTTTTTGTTTCCTTTGAAATTTTTTTTTCAGACTTATTAAACAGAAAATGCTTTTTTTTTCATGCTCCCCACAAACATCTGTTATGGGAGTGTAAGTGAGTGGGCACAAAAACAGATGCAAATGACCGCAACAAATGCACGTGTACTAGTCAGTGAATACCACTCACTTAAGAGTCTTAAAAACTAGAAAAAAAAAATTTGCACAGGCCATGCACATCACCACAACAACATAAGTCAGTCAAAAGCTGTAATATTGTTTATTAAATATTGCATAATGAGGAAATCACAGCAGTAACTAGTGTTTTAAATTCAATGTAATTGTAACACCACTGCAAATAAACAACAAACAAACAAAAAATGCAAAATTCGCCTCTGCATACAGACCAAAAAGTAATAATTACACAGTAAACATCTCAGGTGTCATCACACACTCTTGAATAACTCAAGTGATTGCAGCAACGAACTTGATAATTGTCTCCTGTGACACACTTAAACTTACTTTAAAAGTCCTTAAAAAGTAACGTGTTTACCTCAAGGCAATAATAATAATAAAAACTAAATAAAATAAAACGAGGCACAGTTCAATGAAGCAATGAGACAGAAAGGCATTTAAATCCCAACACAGTGTCAGAATCACTCCTTCAGTCATATGAGACGGCCTGGGTTAAGCAAATCTATGTGCTTTCTTAATATTCTTCATTTAATATAAACTGTAATATTCATAGAGGTTGCTGTAACTTCGATCACTGTCATTCATTTTACTTTACATATTTACAACTCTGACAGAATAGGAAAATTGAGAAATTCAACTATGTTCACATCCAAGTTAAAAGTTTCTCAGAGCACTTCATTCAGATATGCTTTGCTATATTATAACGGTCTTGAAACGCATTTTCAAGATCACATATACATATTTAATTTCTTGTTGATCTTCTGTGTGATTACTTTGTGACAAAGGTTTTACCAACAACCACTGGTTTAAAAAAGTGAAAAATATATCATCTAGATACTTTAAATTACTAATTTTTACGAACTTTTCCTAATTCTTGTTTTGAATTGGACGCAAGGCTGGTGAGCGTAAGAGTCTCAGACGACCCTCATGCTCTCTAGCAGCACGTTCTCCAGCGTTATATGGAATGGACCGTATAAACTAAAGGGCGAATCAAAAGACACAATTTCATCTGAAGAAATCCAAACATGTATCTTCAAATTTGCAATTCTACCTCTTAAAAGTAAGCAAAAGCAAATCTACAACCTGGAGTAGACGTGAACTACATTCAGTTAAGGAAGACCACAAGCTAATCAGTGGAGACTACCAAACTAAATGAACACAACGGTCCACATGTAGCATCCTCTACTGTGAATGGCACTTTGAAAATGAGGTACAGCAATCTTATATGGATCATCGATCCCCAACATGCAACCATATTTCCAGTCATAACACTATATAAATGTCACTGTCAAATGGTACCTGGTTAAGATGTTATCAAGGCTTGTTAACAGAGGTAAATAGTGCGCCTCAGACTCGTAATACACTCTTCAGAACAACCAATTCAAAAGATGGATGACTGAAAGAGCAAAATATGCATTACTTAGGAAAATAAATATTAGTTGTAGGTTTCGAGGCAAAGCGTCTAAATATTCAGATCTGTTAAGTGGGGTTTAGTTGTAGCCCTTCACCTCACTACATTACATAGCGCTTAAAGCATGAGTCTTTTTTGTTACCAACTAAGTTGGTCACTCCATCGTCATCTTTATGAACTGAAATTTGGTAGGTAATACTTTACAATAAAATTACATTTGTTAACAATAGTTCCTCACAGTTAGTTCATGTTAACTAATGCATTGAAAATAAAATGTATTTTATATAGCGCTTTTCACTAAAGCACCCAGTTACACCCCTACTGTTTTTGAGGGACATCCTGGGACTTTTTATGACCACAAAGAGACAGGACATTGGTTTAACATCTCATCCAATTAACAAATGTTAACAAATCAGACCTTACTGTAAAGTGTTACTGTAATTTTGTATGTCAATAAAATCTGACAGTACAGTAAGTGCTGTGACGTTTTCCTCCTTAACAAGGCCAACATGGATTTACATCATTTTGATGTCTACAAATGGCTTTGCTTGGATTTGCAAATACTAATGTTGTCGTCTCATCCACTGAGCCCTCATCACATTAGAAATTTACATCATATTCTTTATGAGGTATGATTAAAAAAAAAAAAAAGCTCCATGAATATGCATTTTTTTTTACACAATGGGAGTGTAAACTGAAATTCAAACACTTTTTAAAATGGCTAAACCTAACTTCTACAGTCCTTTAACAGCTTCTCTGACCTGTAACCCTTAATACGGACACCTTCAGGTGCTTTCAATACACTGTCATCTCTAACGGTAACACTCAAAGTCCTTCAACATTCACAGCAAAAAATAATTATAGAATTTCATGTTTTTCAGTAATGTCAGGTATGTGATGAAGTTGTACTCCAGTACAATTCGCAGCTGTAAACTTAAACACCTTTTCCAAGTCTGATATATTTTACATTAATGGCTTTTAGCGGAGTCTGAAAAACAATGTATTCCTCTAAATCCTTCAACAAGTGCTGCCACTGTAGTACAGTTGAACTGCATGTTCTTTGCTGACATGCCGTACACCTTACCGATCACATACCTGGACATTCATCTGGGAAAGACCACATTTTGGTGGGGTGAAAAAGTCTTAATTTGACGTCAACAGGTAGAGTGTCCCAAACAGATCAAGCTGCTTAAGCATAGTTAGAATCACTTCATACAAACCATCATTTCTTCAAATGCATCATGTCACAAATTAACAGCCTTCACATAATTTCCTGGGAAAGTGCCGAACTGTTTTGTCCTCTTGGATGTACCTGCACAGAGAACCCAATATGTAAGAGCCTGGTACAAAAAAAAATAAAAAACATACAACTCCAGAACAACAGAGCTCTATAATATTGGTTACACTTGATTTATTCAGGAGAGATGACTTTACGGAGAGCCAAATGATCAATGATCAGTGACACATACCCACAAACCAGCCATCATCACATCTCTCCATGACACTGACCAGGTCTCCTTCCTGCAGCTCCAACTCATCATCATTCTGAGGCTTGTAATTGTACAGAGCCTGGAATCTACATCAGAACACAACACACCATTACACAAGAAAAGAGAGGGTATAGGAAACTACTGCACAAATCACTCTATTGACCAAATGTTAAGGCTTGTTTAGCCTTTCAGTTTAGTTGAAAAAGAAATAGCCGATGGGCTTACATTAAAAACACTGCACATAGATTTGTCTGTCTAACACATATATATATATATATAATAATATGTCACATGGCACACTTCAGTTCAATGTGCCTTCAGACAGCTCATAAAAAGGACATTCCACAGTTATATGAAATACAATTATGTGTACTGTATGAATGCTTAACAGATATCTACCTAAAACAAGCCTAAATAAATTTGTCGTCATTAGCTCTTTTGTTCAAAGTGTTTATAATATTACAAAAGACTTCTATTTCAAATAAATCGTGTTCTTTTGAGCTTTCACCATCAATGAATCTTGAAAAAATTGATCACTTTTTCACAAAAATAATAAGCAGCACAATTGTTTTCAACACTGATAAAAATAAATAGTTTTTGAGCATCAAATCAGCATATTAGAAGGATTTCTGAAGGATCAAGTGACACTGAAGACAGGAGGAATGATGCTAAAAATTCAGTTTTGC
Organism: Carassius auratus; assembly: GCF_003368295.1. Taxonomy (NCBI): domain Eukaryota; kingdom Metazoa; phylum Chordata; class Actinopteri; order Cypriniformes; family Cyprinidae; genus Carassius; species Carassius auratus. Next base: position 14,555,395 of record NC_039255.1, on the reverse strand, counting down.
CATCACAGGAGTAAATAACATATGAATATATATTAAAACTATTAGAATTAAATTGTAATAATATTTCACAATATTACTGTTCAATGCTGATTTTTTTTTTAACAAATAAATGCACCCTTGGTGAGCAAAATTATATTTCTATGCTTTTGCATTCTCTCAAAAAACCTTTTGTATTCTCTTGGGAAATTTTCAGTTAATTTGCAAAACTTGTGATAGAAATAATATGAGGTAAAAGGAAACACTATATTTCAGTGCTTTAGTGAGTGAAGGAAAAGTTTCTCAGGGGAACACAGTAATTTTACAGGAGAACGTTTTTTCTCCTATTTTATTATTATTGGATTTTATTATTCTGTGCCCCTTGGGGGCTTTTCTACATAAGAGACTTCTTTTAAAAGATTTTACTGACCCCAGACTTTGGAACGGCTACTATATATAATTTAACTTACTTCATTTCTTAAATTAAACAACTTTGTTGTTTATAAAATAAATCACTTGGGTTCATCATTTAGTTTTTATTTGCAAAGCGGTTACTACTAATACTTTTATTATTGCTTTAAATTGGAGTAATAAAATAAAAATAAAATACATTTCATGATCAAAAAGTATGACTTGAACACTATATTTTAATATTTAGCATAATTCAAAACAATAATAACCCATCTGTAAATATGGTCCAACAGTGGTCTTGAGAATTCCTGAAGGTCATCCCATTTTTAAGGTGCAGGTCAGTTTAAACTAAAGGTGCATCTACACAGAAACACACTGAGGTAGATCATACTTACACCCCACAGCTCATGCGTCCAGGCTCAGGACTGCTGCTCTGGGACAGGGGTTGCTGGGAAATGATGAGAGAGTGTTTACTGGGAGGAGGCAGGAGTCGGTGGGCGGAGTCTATAGGCCGTGACAAAGTGCTGCAGTACCTCACTGAGGTCTCTGCAATATTCATGATCTCATTACACACTGCCTCCTATTGGTGGAAGAGGGTCGGCCCAAGAGGTGGCCACAAACCAGGAAGTGGGGTCAGTCATTCAGATGGAAAAATGAGTTTGAGGAAGGGGCGGTGTGGTTAGAGAAGACGGTAACAGGGCAGAAAGAAGGGAATGTCCATTAATACCAGGAAAGCCAGAAAGGATGGTAGTGTCCCAGAGGATAAGCATGGAAGAGTAAGACAACAGAGTGAGTGCATGAGGAAGGAGCGAAACATATGCCACAATCATATAGGACAGGCTGACTTGCAGGGTACAGAGATTTGTCGTGCATTATAGGGGTGAGTTTCAGGATTAGATATCGAATCAAATAAAACATTCAAATGAGTCTTGTGATTGACTGTGATGTTTCATAAGGATCGATCAAAACAGAACATGAAACATTAACATTCATCATTCATATTCAATTAATATAGATAACATCAAGAAAGAAGTAGAGCTGTATGTCCATCTAAAAAGTAATTAAAACTTCATGAAAGTTTATTTACCGTGAATGAATCGGCATTCATGTTGCTGTCTTGGATGTCAAACAGCATGACAGGACTTCTTGAAGATCGCCCATAATATTCTACATCATTTCTAAATGGCTGTGAAAAAAAAAAGAATGTGAATTAAATGATTTTCATTTTTTAAAACATATGCATGTGTGTGTGTGTGTGTGTGTGTGTGTGTGTGTATGTGCACAATGGTTCATGTTCATCCATCAGGTTTGGATTCAAATTTGAAATTTGCACAAAAAGCAGTATGGTTGCCGCTTGATCAGTCCCTTATTATTTGCAGAGGACTGCAGTGCAACCTTACAGTACATTAAACACATAAGGGACTGGAAACAACTGTGACTTAGTAGGACTCACCACATTTCCTATAAAACTTCAATCAAACATTGAAACAGCATTACATCAAGCTGGAGTGCTCCCTCTAGTGAAAAAGGTCTTTAGAATAGCTTATATTTCTAAAGTATGTAGCTCACACACTAACATTTACAAATCGGTAAGACTTTTTAGTGTTTTTTAGTCACTAAGTCACCAAGGCTGCATTAATATGATCATAAATACTGTAAAATGGTAATAACTGTTAAATATATTACAATTTAAAATATCTTTATCTATTTTCTTATCTTTTAAAATGGTATTTATTCCTGTAATGGCAAAGCAGCATTTATTTCAAATGGAAATCTTTTGTAACAATTTAAAAGTTTCTTGGCAATTTAAATCAATTTAATACCTCCTTGCTTAATAAAAGTATATGTTTATTAAAAAAATCGTCATGCCCACAAACTGTACCGCAGAGTATTTGTCTTTTGAACACAGATACAAAATTCAAGAATTCTTCAAACAATTCCACAAAATTAACCAACTATTATTAATATAAATCAGGGCTGTCGATCAATATTTTTTTGTCTGATTAACTACATTATATGCTTAATCAAATCAATCACAATTCATCACATATATCAGTATTTGCTTAAAAAGGCCTCCAAATAAGTAATGAAATAGACATGCATGATTTCATAATAGGCAACAAACAAAAAAATATCAACATCCGAGCTTCATGCTAATTATGTTAGAGGTTCATGCAATAGTCCCTTTTCGTCTGTGTTTTTTCGTGGCGTGGAAGCCTTAGAAGTGTGATTGAACCTCACTAGCATAACCAGATGGGTCAGATATAATTTCCTGTTTCAACAAGTTAGATCTACAACTTGTGCCAATGGAAAAGTGACCTCCCATGAGCTCAGGCACCGTATAATGGACAACTTTAACAAACACACCACACCATGCAGAAGATACCTCTGCTGGGCTATTGTTCCTGCTGTAAGGAGCATTGCGGAGGCTGCCAGCCCTGTCTATTTCAGCCCCATCCCTTTCCTGAAATTCCTGATCCAGCCTGTTGCCCCCAGTAAGCCAACCCTCAAGCCCTGCACCCCCACAGGGACTCAGGCTGCGGGACAGGCGGGGAGAGGGTGGAGAAAGAAGGAAGTCCTCGCCTTGAGGCGGAGTGAAGGTGAGGAACGGGGTGGCCGAGTAGGGGCGGGGCAGATAGGGTGGGGGTAAAGGGGATGTGGAGGGAGAAGCCATGGGGGAGATGCAGTAGGGGCTGCCATCGATGGGAGGCACGGGACTGGCTGACATGGAAGGGGACAGATATTCGCCCAAGCGGTATGAAGTGCTAGGCAGAGGTGGGAGGGGTGGAGTGGGTGCGGTGGGGGGGCTGCTGCTGACTCCACCCACAGTGAGAGAAATCCACTCATTGGAGATGGCGTGGACTTCAGGAGAGATGGAGCGGCGGGGAGACCGCGGGAGAGGAAGAGGGGAGGTGGTGAGCCGATTACGAATAGGCTTTTAGGAGGGCAAGGCCGGGTGTCAGGAGAAATGAGAGGAAACAATAAAGAGGAAGGAGGAAATGGAGAGGTGAAACAGTGAGAACAACTGTATGAGATAATAAATAAAAAAACGAATGGGAAATGAAAACAATTCACACGAGTTTAAAGAAAATGAAGGGCCAAGGATTTTGTCAGGTCTTTACCTGTGGAGAGGCATTATTGCTCCGATGGGGTGACTGGCTGAGAGGGGGATCGGGGTAGTCTACTCCATGTTTCACTCGGGGTCTCTTGTGCACCTCTATGTAGGTGACAGGGAAGATACCCTGCCGGTTAGTGCCAGAAACTTTGCCTTCATACCAGTTCTCATCTACTCTGCGAATCAGTGTGATACGCTCCCCCTACAGGCAGACAAAAGATTTTGAATTAGTTCCTGAGGAGATCACATAGGCAACACACACATATTTATTTATTTATGCATAAACTTGATCAAAATTGACAGTTAAGACGTATGGTTTTACAGAAGATTTATATTTCAAATAAATGCGGTTCGTTTGAACTTTCTATTTATCAAAAATGGGGAAAATAATGTATCACAGTTTCCTCACAAAAATATTAAGCAGCACAACTGTTTAAACAATAAGACATTTTTCTTTCAGAAACATTTTTTTAAATCTTACCGACCCCAAACTTCTGAAAGGTAAGAGTATATGTATATAAACCATCATCAATTAACACACACACACACACACACACACACACACTTGAAATGGTGTGAGTGCAGTGTGCTCTTTGGCATTTCAGTAGTCATTTTCTGACATTACTAATTTACCTGTAATAAAGTCTGCTGTTGACATGCATACTGTATGTCTAGATGTGTGACCCAACATTCAAATATAATTATCTTGTTGCTGAATTGCTTCTATTCACTGCAGTCTCTGTACAGCGCATTTTATTCAGCTGGCTGGTGACAAATCTGTTGTGAATGTCTGGCTTAATTTTCAGTATAAAAAACAATACGTTTTTGAAAAAAAAAAAAATCAATTATCTATGGCTTCACATTCAGCTCATAAGTAAATAATAACAGAATGCATGACATTGAAGGATTACTCCACAAGGTAGTTTTCTAAACAAAACAACTAAATAAAATATACATATAATACTAATCTCTCTAGATCTTCTTGCTAAGGTTGCCGGCCCTTAGACTAAAGCGTAAGCTTCATTAAATTGCTGAAACAATACCTTTCTGAAAGACATTTCAACAGCAGTGTCACCAGTGAAATTGAATCGAGCAATAGCCTCTCCATATTCCAACACCTGGACAGGAGAGCTCTTTTTGGGCTGAGCCTTTTCTGTAGGGGGCAAGAGCTGGAGAAACAGCATAACAAAAGAGAGGTTATGGCACACTTGAAAACTGTATAAAATAAAAAAACATAAGATTAAAGGATAAAGAAAATGTACCTCAACATAGCTGCGTGGAAAAATCCCAACTCTCCCATGATGCTCTCCCTCAAACCAGTTCTGATCGACCTGCCGGTAGATGTATACAACATCTCCCTTTTGAAATGGTAGTTCCCTAATAAAGGTGAAGCAAAACGTGGTGTGATTTTTGATGTAGTATTCTAAATTTGACATGCTATTATTAACAAACACTTCATGATCTTATTAACATCCATAGATCTGAAAAGTAAGACACGTACTTTAAACTTTCTGCCCTGAAGTCAAATTGTGCCAGAGCAGGAATCCTCTATAGACAATAAGAGACCGTTAGCATTATATCACATTACTACATCGATTCAAATCACAGCAACTCTCTTTGTGACATATAAAGACAGGAAGCATCAAACAAGATCCTTTATAGGATCAAATAGAAGATATGTCACCTCTATGGTTTTTCTCTTCTCTTTCTCATTAATAACCAGCAGGTCGCCAAAGCGGTCATTGGTTATGAACTGTTGGTGAGTCACAACCAGCCCAGCATGTCTCCGAGCAGCTGTGTCTGCCTCTTCCTGCTCTCGCCTTAACCGTCTCTGCTCTTCCAGAATTTTCTTTAAACAGAAACAGTCATTTAATTCACATTTAGAGGGCTTTTTGCCTATTACAGATTTACCACATAATATAACAGCAAAACAGGTCTCTATAAAGCGTCCTTTAAATCCATCATTATCAATATTTATACAGAAGTATGTATTCCTAAACACTGACAAAACAGATAAAAGCTTAAAACTAAATTTTTACAATTAATTTTTATCATATTTTCCAGGTAAAAATATCACCCATAACACACCCCTAAAATATAAAATGTGTTAAAAAAAAATAAAATAAAATAATAATATATATATATATATATATATTAATTTTGTCAGTGGGCAAAATTGGGCAGAGAATTCTAAATATTAAACAAAATAATCTTATTTTAAGGATGTTTACACGTTGTTCATGGAAACCAACAAAGATACTGATTAAGAAAATGATTTGTTTGTGGTGGGCAGATATTGTCGAGACAAATTGCACCTCTTTATCTCCATAGCGTTTCTTGACTGCCTCGTCTGAGTTTTCTCCATGATCTCCTTGGCTTAATGGATGTGAGGAATCAGATTCTGTTTGAAAAACCACAGGAATCACTTTGTGTCGCCATGTAAACAAAATTACACAAAGAAAGAGTAAGTGCCATAATTTGAATCAGTCCTGGTTTAAGTATTACACAACACTTCATATCTTTAAAATGTTCATTTATACAGAGCTTTGAAAGAGTCAATGGGGATGATACAGACACTCTGGAGAGAACACAAGAAAAAGGTCAATAAAATACATATCTAAATTGCATGAACATTCAATGGCTTACACATCTTACAGTTTAAAATTGCAATAGTTTATTCATCTACATATTTTGAAATCTGCAGGATAAGCATAAGCCATGGTATGTCAAAATAAAAGGATGCATGCATCAAGAAAAAAAAAAGATGGTAAAAATAACATTCAGACATTCTTTTCAAAAATGAATAGTGTAATATGTATAATGCAGTTTTGACAATCAAAACTTAAGACACAAACATGTAATTAAAAAAATAAATAAAAATAAATGGTCCAGATGTTGAAACAGAGTAAAAACAGACTCAAGTTTAGTTTTAAAAAACTAAAACTTTTTTTTTTAAATGACATGACACACTTTTACACTACACAACAGAAATGGATATAACGGCAATCTGGTTACAAACCACACAAAATCGGCACACAGCAGAAATGGAAAAAGTAAAGTCACTCGGTGATGACAGAGGAGCAGACGGGACAAAGAAAGCCTGGAGGAAGATGAGTGATCACAGACATAGTCATGCCTGAACATGAGTGTGGACAATCTGACACTCATGACACTCTCATTATAGCCACCTTCAGAGTGATCTTTACTGGCTTCTGAGCCCTCCACATCCATGAGGTCATCCGAGTTGCACCCCTCACAGGGAGAGCTCTCTCCATTACTGAGCCTCTCCAGCACCTCCAAAGAGGACAGGCGCTGGGGAATCAAAGGCTTGAGCTTGGGTGAGATGAGATCTCCGGTCATGGGCTTCATGGCAGAGAGTGCACAAGTCTTTTTGGCGTGTTGACTGTGTAGGGACCTCCTTAAAGAGAAAGGGGCTGGTCCCATCAGAAGCAAGTTCCTAGGGGGGGTGCACTTCTTCTCCAGCTGCTGGGTGTTGGCCTGTTGGCGCTCGTGCTTGAGAATTGTAGTGAAACGTGTGTAAGAAGCCGGGCAGGTGCCTTTACACTTGCTTTGTTTGGTGTGGAAGGGGAAGTGTTCGTGGTGATGGTGACCTGTGGGTTTTGAGGTACTGCCGGAGCGCGTCTCTTTGGCATGAATGCAACCGTTTTTCTCTTCTGATTTGCCCTCATTGAGATCCAAAGGGAAGTCAGTTCTTGAGGTGTTTGGGCACTCATACAATACAGAAGCTTCCTCTTTGGGGGTCTGGGACTCTGTATTCATGGCTGGACAGTCCCCAGTGTTTGCAGGCCCTGGCAAGAGTAGAGTCTCAGCTGATAGAGCAGACTGGAGGTAGCAGGTCGGTCCAGGGCTGTGGGAAGGACTTGGGTTACTAGGGAGTATGGGCATCGAGGCAGAACGAGTGGGCACAGAGTTCGAACACTGAATGATACGCTCAAACTCCATCACCCGAAACGTGACAGCATCCCGGGGGATGATCTCAGTCCTCTCCAGGGTAATGTCGTCCCCCGGCTTCTCAAAAAAGGAAGCCAGGCAACGGACACTACCTTGGGGGCTGGAGCCCAGGGAGCTCGGCCTCTGAATGTTGTGCATGTTCCTATAGAGGGTGGAGAACTCAGCTGTGCTCCTCACAAATCCCACAACAGGTCCATTTTTATGCAGGTTCCTACTCTCTGGTGAACCATTGCCCTTGCAAGCTGAATTTAACCTGTGATCGGCATCTGTCGTATCTCCATTGCATGAACCACAAGCCTCCTGATGCAGATCTTCACAGCTGTGTGCCTTAGGCCGCTGTTGTGTCGACTCGGTTCGTCTTTCCAGGCTCTCATCAGTAGAGGGCGATAGCTTGGGCTTAAACTTAGAGGGAAGGATTTGAGGGATGCAGGCTTTGGCAGCGGACAAGGACTTTTTAGCCTTATACTGAAAAGCTAGTGAATTAGTGGCATGAACTGAGTGAGTATTTACAGAAGAGCAGGATGAAATCATACAGCCATTCCCACTTTTATAATCCACTGGCAGGCATGCAGGGTAACAGAACAAACAGTGAATTAGATTCAACTGGCAATAAGCAAAGACACAATAGTATCACACAACTGGCAAATAATGAAAGAAATGCCACATTACTTTCTAAATAAACAAATAAACAATATTTTGTCAGTACAACCAGTCTAGAGCATTCAAGGAGGTTCTACTCTGAATATAATTATGTAAAGCCTGGGGATAGTACATGGCATGATTTTTTCCCCAAACCGGTAAATTGCAAACCCTGTCCCATAGCTGATTCTAAAGATTTCAACAGTCATGTCAATAACAGGGCTGACTGTCCATGCAACACTGAAACAAATACTAACACCTAACCTACCATATGGTAGGACATCTTGATAGATAAAAGCATTACTGTCAAAATTTGATTCATCCGTGATTTTTCTAAACTCTAAAACCATGAAGTATGTATCATGACAGGTTACTGCATGATGAAGTTTACTATTTCTGTTAGCTTACAATTGCCAATGAATTGAAATACCATCTAAAATGTATCAAGCATTTACTCTATTCCTGTTCTGACTTCCATTAAGTTATTCAGTCCAATCAAATGCATAATTTATTTCCTTTTGTCAAGGTTTGTCCAAATGTGCCAATATGATTTTCTCTTTGACATATCACAGGATCCCCCAAACCGCTCCAAGACAGGCACTTACTCCTAATGTGGTCAAAAACTCATGTAAACGCTACAAGAGTGCTCCACAAGTCTTGGGATTTCTCACCAAAGAAACCTCAAGTGTGCTGTGTAGTTACAAACTGCTATCCACAGGAATCACAGGCAGAATTTTAATATATATTTACTGCACATTGCCAAAAATCCAGCAGGAACAGAGAAGAATTGATAGTAATGATTACTTTATACTCTATATACTTTTTTCGTTGCCTTGTACCTACATGTGCAGTGACAATAAAGTTGAATCTAATCTAATCTAATCTTAAAAGCAGGAGGGAACAGGGAAATGTTACAAGCCAGATTCAAACTTCACAACTCACCACAGCTTAATAGTTTCAATGGGTAATTAATTTTTTGTCTTTAATAATTTCTTTATACTCTATATACTTTTTTACAAAGTGTCACACTTGACTCATCGACAAGATATACGACAGCATTGTATGTTCTGTATTCAAAACATGTTGTCTTAAAAATTCAAGGCAGACAGAAACGAGTTAAAAAAAGATCTTAGCCCCTGTCTAAACATGTGGGTCATGTTAACTATTAACGGATACAGTCATCATCTTCTACCTTTCCGCCCCCCTGCCGACCCAAGCAGCCCTTCCTCGGGTCAAATGTGCTAGCATTCCATTCATGACCTCACTCTGACAGCTGACCCCTCGTACTAGACCACCCCTGAACATGCTGCAAGTCGATCTCCTCTCCAGGGCGAGTGTCAATCATCAGATCCACCTATTAATCTCTAAGTCCACCCCCTTTCCTCGCGCTCCACAATATGGCCCACTTCTAAAGTAGTTGGACACCCAACTGAGCCGGACCTCATGAGCTCATTCTGTCTAACAGATCGGTGTGGAGAGAATGACTAAAGGTCAAACTGGACATCTGTTATGTTTCAACTGTGAAAAATGGCCAGCTTTAAGAATACACTGAAAGACAAATGAGCTGTTATTTGTGTGGTATTGTGAAGGCAGGAATGTGGAAAATGCTAATGAAAAGTGGCTACAAATAGATCGGCTTTACAATAACGTGGTGTGATTCTGATTATAAATCCTTAAATTAAAATCATTACAAACCTGAATAACCTTTGAATCTCAATAAACGTACACAAAATAACCTTGAAGCCTACCTTTAGAAGAAGTGCTGGGGTGACGCTTGTTAAGCGCTCTCAGGCCCTGCAGTGGGATGTCGCCGCCCTCCAGGACACTCTTGTAAATGTGACGGTCACATTCCGGAGCTGCCTGCCCACTGGCAGACAAGCTGTCCTTCTTCTCCACTTCACCGTTGCCTGCTTTACAGGCTGAGCTGGGCACAAATAGAGATATAAAGCTGCGACTCACATAAATCATCATCTTCATGTGACACATCTGAATAGAACAGAATGCTAGTGCCACGTTTACTGTATATGACAAGAAAATGCTTGGTATTAAAAGCAGACATAAAAAATATGAAATACAGAAATAAAAATACTATAAAACATAAAACAAATTTTTGTATATAATACACTGTACATTGAGGATTTATTTCAGCACTTTACTAACCTGCTCATACTTTTGAAAAAAATCATATATTTAAAAATGTAAAATTTAAATATTCGATTTACTTGTAATGTAGGCCAAACCATTTGAAACAGTCCGAGAACGTTTTAGTCAGCCTGTGTTTGCTCTTTGATATAGATGAGACAGCACCAGCTGCTCTGGCCCTTATCACAACATTCCTCAGAGGCCTGTGTGGCATCCTTTAAAAAACATCCTTGAAGCGTTCCACATGTAGCAGTTAGAACCTTAGCATTTAATCATTCAGTATGTGCTTACAATAAACCATACAAAAGTTTTTAGGTGCGCACCTTTAATAACTTGTCTTGTGTCCGGCTTTCCCATATAATGAGCTGTAGTCACTCTGTATAATTTTGACATGTTTGAATAGGGAAAATGTAAGTATATCATGCTTACTTATCAAATATGGCACTTGAATATATGCAATAAAGTAATAAAATGGCCTTATTAACACTATTCTCTGCTTGAAAACAAAAGTGTGTAATTGTCTTATTTGGTTTAAAAGTCGGATCATCTCACAAGTGCTCAAAACCCTAAACCAGACCAGCCTGACAGCCTTTTTTTTTTTTTTTCAGCAAGGTTAACACAACAGACCAACACGGGACACAGCTAAGTGATTTGGGAGGGAATTTTAACCATGACAAGGATTTTAAATACACAGACAATGGTCTTACACATCGGCAGCTCTGTTTTGGAGACACTCATATTAACAGTTACTACTCAACATGACAATAAAATCCCCTAAGTGCCCTAGCATACTTTCCTACTTCATAGTTGGAAACAGTAAAATACCCATTATTCAACAAAAATGAAGTGTGCGAACAAGATACTGTTGTTGTGACTCCCGCTTTATGAAATATTCCATCATACTGTACATATAATAAAGTCTCAATAAATGACATCACTCCGGGGATGTATGGGGTGCTTTCCGCTGCAGAAGTGTGAGGTGAACCCACGTCATTCCAGACGCCACTGGCTCCAAACTCAGGAACCTGAGCAGCTGCCAGACAACTGCTGGAGCAGAGATGGTCTTACCAGATTTATCTGACCATTAATAAAGTGGAGTATAGTATTTTCATGCTTTTCGGCTCCTTGTCAAGGATCTGTTATCCATAAAGCAGAACTATGTTTCTCTCAGGGTTACACTTACACAGGGTTTGTCTCTGTCTTCAAGTCATGAGAGCATATTTTCAGTTTAAGTGTTTTGGCTGAACACTAGTTGGCCTCCTGGTTTCTAACTGAACCATGTGGCTTTTGATAAAACAATAAACTCCACATCCAAACATCAAAAAGATCCACACACCAAAGAGAAGACTGTTTGGCTAAAACCGTGTGCCAGAGATTCTTAAAAGAAATGAAAGGACCACAAAAGATATATTCATTCATTCATTTGTATGTTTTACTGTTACAGTTTTGTCAAAGTAAGCAAAGAAAAATTATAAACTGTTTTAACTAATAATGAATATAGTGTATTTACTGTTCAAATTATATTTAAAGAATGTTTTTTAAAGAAAGCTTAAATGACATTAAATTGATTTATTTATTTTTGGGAGGGGGGGGGCATGCTTTAGATGATGCTTCAGATGTTTTTCCAACACATATTCACATTAAGAATAAAATGTTCTACCTAGAGGCACATCAACATTTTTTTAGAATTTTGTAATTTTAACCTTTAAAAAAATATAAATAAAAGAAAGAAAATTAATAAAGGAATAAATAAGCAAAATAAACAAAATAAAAAAAAATAATTCTTATTCCATGTTTAAGCTTTTTTTTTTTTTACATACCTCCTTGTTCTAGCTTGTCGTATTCTACAATATTTTAATATTTGCACTTATTGTGTTATTGCCTCCTTAAGATCAATCGTTTTTTTGTATTACTCATTAGTAAGTCACTTTGGATAACACTGCTAAATGAATAAATGTAAATCATTAAATGTTTTCTTTTTAAATTATATTGTATTTTATTTTAAAATAATAAATAAACTGTATGATTCAATTTGTTATTAATAACATTTTAAAATCTTGTTCAAATATATAATTTAAAGACTTAGTATTCATGTTGTGAAGGTAATATAACGTAACATTTTTAAAATGACACTTCACTTTCACAGACAGCACATTAAGAATTGGGGGATTTCTTCTAACTGAATGGGCGGATGTACAAGGTTATCTCTCTTAAAAAGAAAGCCAGGTTTTATTTTCAGACACTAGTTTCAGCACAAAACAAATCATCACACTATCTATGGCCTCTCCTCCAACAAGCTCTCTCCATGAACGCACGCACACATGTACACAAATATACATCACACATACAGCCTGTGTTGCGAATGGTCATTCAGGAAAAAGAAAAAGAAAACGATGGAAATGTCCAGAGCCCCGTGAGAGCTCTGCCTGAGAATAGATGACTGGAGAGCAAGACAGACACACAAACACACCCACATACAATAAGGGTGTGAAAAAATGGGGGAGAGGAACATTTGTGAGAGGAAAAAAGAAAAATTGACTTACTATTGCTGTAGGTCAGAAGATGTTTCCAAGGGGCTGAAAGAGGGGGCACTCTGCAACAAACCAAACAAAGAAGTCATTGATAGCTCCAAAGGCTTGACTCTCTGGCAGCTGGAAAGGGAGAAGGCGCATTAGTCAGTCGGGCTTGTGAATGTCTGCCGTGTCCAAAGCTCTGAAACTCTTAGGTCCTCCGGACGAAGCCGAGTGGGGAGAAGCAAGCAAGTATTTTGGCCTGCATGCAAGTTAGGGGGGAAAACAAGCGACTGGGAGCGAGGGGTGGGATTAGCAAGGGCGCCCATTTTGGGAGGGGGCTGTCAGTGCTTCCACCAATCAGCTGCTGTCTCTCACTGAAGCTCTCTTTTGTCTTCTATGGAGTCACTATCATTACTGGCCGGCCAGACACAGAGACAATTAACCAGCTGGGGTGGGGAGCAGGCCAAATTACATGGGCAGACACACACACAAATAGATTTACATACATACTTAAAAATATCACGAGTGTTGGATCGAACATGCTGTACAAAATCACAGGGCGATACATCACAGGAAGTTCACATAACAGGCATCCAGGGCTGGGTAGTAAATGATTACATGTAATCTCATTACAGAATCAGATTCCAAAAATTCAGTACTTGTAATTCGATAATACACTTCTTAAAATCCTTATAATCAGATTACAATTACTTCTTCTAATGATTACATATTTTTATATTACTTTAAGCTAAACTATTTACTCGAATCTCCTGCGAGAATTCATTTTTCTTAATATTATAATCTAACAACACATTTGCATGTACACATGTGTTTTTCTTTTAAGTTTACATTTTTATGATTTAATGAATTAGCTTTTCATAAATTCACAACTCCAAGTTTAATGCACTTCACCACAAATAATGTGGTACACAATGATTCTATTCAAATCTATGTAATCAACAAGTTCGGTCAAAAGTAATCTAAAAAGAAATTAAAAGTAGTATTATATTATCTAAAATGTGTAACATAATGGATTTACACTGCTGACAACAATCAGGTAATTTGTAACCAGTAACAGACTACAATTTATAAGTAATCTACCCAGCACTGTGTGTGTCAAGCCAATAAGGAGAGCAGCTGTTATTGCCGCGCAGCAACTCCTGACGCCAGATAAGAGAGAGCCATTTGCTGGGGCAGCCTATAGCCCAAGTGAACGTCACAGATGGTAAAAATACTGTGACAGCACACCTCCGAAGAAAAAAGCCAAGTGGTGTTTGCAAATACGATTGCACAATCCCAGTCTACCACTGTCCCTTTAGAGGCATGCCACATGCGTGCCAGCACCCCACGACCCTCTCTTGTGACTAACAGTAGAAAAGTTCAACACTTGACTGCAGCTATTCATCCCATTGGTTGCTGGGGTAAAGAGGATCACGAATAACCTTTGCGAATAAATACAGGCTTTGTGTGAAAATATTGCTCTATTTATGCAACATCATGTTCTAGAAGTTTTGTTTCCTGAGGAACACCCAGTGACATAACAACCCACTATTACGTGTGCAAAGCAACCCATTCTTTGCTTCTCTCTAAAAAACAGCCGGCTCAGCATCCCAAGAGGCTTTTGCACAAGACTTGGCACAGATGCGAAGAATAAGCAAACGGGAAGCATGCATGAAAGCCTTATCTGAAGTGGCACGCATCTTAATCTAAATACTTGTGACAGCCAGTACAATACCTTAGTGTGATGCAGCTGTTGAGATGACATGATAAGAAAGTGAAATTATGCAATTAAGTATCATATTAACACTGTTTCTGGCATTATAGAGTACAGGAAGCCTTGTATAGTGTATCTGACAGCACAAAAAGAAGTATTCTTACAGTAGTATGGTATAAAAAACAAAAAACATGTAGACATACTAATAATATGATTCTGTTTATACTTAACTGTGAGGATGACTAGTAAATGGCCCTTGAGTTTACAGGAAACAGACTCACAAACAAACACCGCAGTAGAGTCCGAACTGTGAGAAGTGAGATTTAACCTGAGCACTTGACATTTTTGACATGACCCACGGAGATGGTGGGTGAAAGTGGCGTGGACACTATGTCACTGAGGATATTGTTTCAAAGCCTTATGTTTTTTGAAATGCCAACTGAAATAGCATTTCTTTTATAAGGTGTTTCACTTTAAAGAAAATTATATCTCAGGAAGTAATAATGCTAAAATAGTATTCATTGAGAATTTCCCATCGTCTTATCTGGAAGTACATGTCCCATTTGTCACATAAGGGATACACAGGTTCAAATTTCAGGATGTAGGCCATTATGTACAATGAATCTATGCTTAAGGCATAATTCAACCAGAAATTAAAATTCTGACAAAAAACAAAATAAAATAAAATAAAATCATACAGGTTTGGGTGAGTATATGATGACAGAATTTTACTTTTTTGGTGATGTGCCACAATGCCACAAGCCACAATGTGTTGAAAGCTGCAACTTAAAGTTGTTTTCTTCTTTTTTTCAACAATGTTTATATACCTATTTTTAAATTAAATCATATGGTATTTTTATGGTATTTGTTTTTCTAGCTTATGTGCCTCATGATCCTAGCTGCTTTTCAAAAAGAGGTTATAATAAAGATCAGCAGATGTTTACCACAGTATTTCCTAGGATGTTAATCCCTTTCCCCTGATTGTTAGGGCTAGTTTAGTGGAACAGTGTATGTTTGTTCATTTTCATGTGCTAGTTTCCAAACAGGTGCAGGAGATGACTCAAGAAAATTTACAACTTTCTGTTGTATAAATAGCATAC
The DNA here is from genome assembly GCF_003368295.1 of Carassius auratus. Lineage (NCBI taxonomy): Eukaryota > Metazoa > Chordata > Actinopteri > Cypriniformes > Cyprinidae > Carassius > Carassius auratus. The sequence goes on along the minus strand of NC_039255.1, from coordinate 14,539,813 downwards.
AATGTGAGTGCGGAGCCGTGCAACTTAACCACGTGAACAAATGGGGCTTATGTGTTCATTAAAGTATAACTTTATACACAACCGTTTCCTTGCATTCTTTGATACACTGCTATTATCAAAGCACATCTTCTACACAGGAATGTTGTCTCTAATTGAACAAGTACGTAATGGATATGGACTCCTGGTGCAGTTCATATTTGTCATTCCACATGATGGTAAACAAAGGATCAGTAGGTGACAGACTGACTGTGTTTGTCACTAGACTTTGGCGTGGTTGGGTCACATGCAGTCTCCAATGACCAACTTAAAGACCGCACACATGCACTTTACTTAAAGTTATCCAAAGTTACAGTTGGGAAATATTTATTTGATCCCCTGCTGATTTTGTAAATTTGCCCACTTACAAAGAAATGAAGGGTCAGTAATTTTTATAGTAGGTTTATTTTAATTGGATGGAGACAGAATACCAACCAAAACACACAGAAAATTGAATTTATTTACATTGAAAATAAAGTGAAATATGTATTTGATTGGGTATTTGAATTCTGGCTGCCACAGGTTTGTTATGTGTCCATGTGGAGCACAGATTAGTCCTGCCACTTTAAGAATTACTCCTAATGTCAGCTTGTTAGGTGTTTAAGACACCTGTCCAGACGATCTGTTTCTTCCATTCCAACATCTCCCACCACCATGGTCAAGACCAAAGAGCTGTCAAAGGATGTCAGAGACAAGATTGTAGATCTGCACGAGGCTGGAATGGGCAACAAGACCATCAGCAAGAAGCTTGGTGAGAAGGAGACAACTGCTGGTGCAATTATTCGGAAATGGAAGAAATTTCAGCCTTGGTCTGGAGCTCCGTGTAAGATCTTGCCTCATGTGGTAAGAATGATAATGAGAAAGGTAGATGATGCAACTAGATTGGTAAAGACGATAGACTCAACATGAGCCAAACTCTTTCCCCTGTGCTTAACCTTGTTGCATTTGTATTTTATGTCATTATTATAAATGGCACCGTTTACCATTTCTTTCAGCATCTCTGATGCAGCTTCTGAAGCACGTTCAGAGGAACTCTTCCATTTCTACTTTTGTATTGTTTTTTTATTGCTATGCAATCAACTAGAATGGGCTGGATAAGGAACATACATATGGATGATCAGTGCAGACAGGAAGTGACATAAGAATGGTTCTAACAGACAGACAAAAATATTTAGGGATGACATGCATTTTTCTATATATATAAATGGGTCACTTTAATACTGCCAACTTACCGCTTTGCCAAACTCCATCTCAGAAAAGAACCTATACCAAGGCTCATTCTCTAAATCTACATCTTCTGGACTTATGTTCTGAGTCTACAGAAATATGGCAACAAGGAAAGGAGGACAAAAAGACAGAGAGAGAGAGAAAGAGAGAGAGGAAGATTCAGAATATGAATGGGATATACAGTGAGACTGAATGATGATGTTACATGAATTATCTCTTAATGTCATGATCTTAGACGGTAAGAAAGGCTCCAGGCTGAGAGAGTGGAGGAAACATGATTGGATTTGTTTCCGGCTTGATGACTTATAATTCAAGAACATCTGGTTGATCTCAGCAGTCGAAGGAACAGGAAATAGGAAATAAATATCTCATAAAAGGCAAAGTCCTGATAAGGAAAGGGATCCATTAGAGCAAGAGAGAATAAGGGCAATAAGGGGAATAAACACATATTCAGAAATATTAAATAAATAATTGTATTCTTCTGCTATGAATATCATTATTTTTGCATTGATGATTGTAAAATAAATATTTTCTCTACTTAAAAAAATATTTGTAATACAATAATATTGCTAAATTTAACATTACACTATCGTTCAAAAGTTTTTTTTTACATTTTATTATTATTCAGCAAATACATATTCAATTGATCGATAGTGACATTTATGATGTTACAAAAGATTTCTATTGAAACCTTTACACCTTTTAAAGGAAAAAGGATCATGTCAAGCATCATGTGACACTGAAGACAAGAGTAATGTCAATGCAGGAATAAATTCTCTTTAAAAACCTATTACAGCGGTATGTCATCAGAAAGACATTATGTAATAGTAGCAGCTCCCAGAATGACTCATGCTAACAAGATTGAATCATTGAAAGATGGCCAGACTGCAGGCACATACAAGCCCCTGCAAGAGCCTCTATTCTTAACTGAGTCTGGACACTACATTGATGATCTTTTCATAGCTGAGTAAAGGGTCCTCCTACTTCCTAATGTTACTGTAAGACACTGTGTGTGCATCAACACACAAGATATATATGCTACAGTATGTATCACAACATGAAAAGGATGGCCAGAACAAGTCACCAACCGAGATCACTTAAGACTACCAAGACGTACAGCTGCGAGTGTGCTGTCGTTGTTTAGTGAAACAAGCAGTATACAGCTCTTGCAGCTTCAAAAGGCATGCACAGGTCTGCACAACCATCACCAGTAAACAAACATGCATGTGTTAAGAGCTTCATACCGGTCTCTCCAGCTTCAGCACTGAAGACTTTCCTGGCTCGTACTCAAATATGCTCTTGGGCTCGGCGCGGTACTTCCTGGTGTCTACTTTCTTGTCAGGGGGCTCCCACTCATTTCTGCAGGGATGCATGGGGGGAGAGATGGAGTGATAAAGCAAGGGAGGTGGAGAGACGCCATGGCAACGAGCAAGGGCAAGTTTTGGCTACACGTTTCCATACATGCAGTTTATGTTTTAAAAACACATCATACATCTCTTATATACGAGCACTGCAGTTCTTTACAATACATCTCAGATCTTTCAGACTTTAGTTATGTACTAGGAACCATGAACTAACAATCAATAAAAAATGTTTAACAATTTATTAATCTGCATTGAGAACTGTTCATTTATATAAATACATTTAAATGGATTATACAAATTTATACAAATATTGAACCAATAATATAGTATAACATAAGTATAGCAACAGTTTATTTAAAGGTATATAAATATGTGCTACTGTTTATACTATTAATTCATGTTTGTACATAATAAACTTAACTTTAAGAAGAAATTAGAAGAAATAAACATTAACCTGGAAAATAAAAAATTTAAATGCACAGTTTAATGTAAGTTCACTATGCCTAATTAGTGTTAATGAATAGAACCATTTTGTAAGTTTTCTCCAAATGACATTACCATTACAATAATTCAAGTGAAAATTTTTAAAATATCCATAATATAATAATTATTTAACATTATAGTGCACTGCCATTCAAAAGTTTGGGATCAGCATCTATCCTTTTTTATTTTGATCAATTTAATCCATTAAAGACAGTAATAAAAGTACAAAATAATAAATGCTGTTATTTCTGACTTTCTATTCATCCTGAAATCCTGAAAAAGTATCAGGTTTTGTTTTTAATTTAAGTGAAAATCCAAATGTAAAAAATAAAACATTTCAGAAGTTTCCCAGTTTTAATTTAGATTTTGAATTCATATATTTAAATTTATGTATAAAACCAAAAGTAATCTACGAAGATTCAAGTTAAAGACACTTTATGTTAATTACTTTTCAACCAGCGGAAACTGATGACTGAAAGAAAGGGGTGTCTATTATGAATTTAAACAGCAAAAAGCAACATCTCCTAAGCCAACACATGCTTGTTAAGGCAGCATGACAAATGCTTAAATACAATGCTGCACATATTAAGAGTTTGTGAAGAAATGATATCATCTCTATGTTGAGCAACGCTAGCAGGGTGCAAGAATTCACACCATAATACAGAAGTTTCAGGACATCCGTCAATAAATGTGCTAGAATCTCTCACATAAACCATTATATTTGTTTCAATGTGTCATGGCTCACCTCTGAGGTTTTAGGGAAGATGTGTGAGTTGGCACAGGCAGCTGTCCTCTGGAGCTCCCCATTTCTACAGCACTCTTGGAACGAGGGACTGCCCGCACTGAAACACAGCTTTCCATTAAACAAGAATGCATAGTGTAGTTTATATTTTCTCTCACAGGATTAAAACAAAAACACGTACCATCCTCACCAGCATATGACGGCCTTTCATCTGAAAGAGTCGGAAAATACTTATTAGGCACAAATAAAAAATTAATACTGAGCGATGGAGCAATACAGCTGAAATAATACAACTTACAATATATTATATTTATTTCACATTCAAATGTATTCCAAATGTCTCTTATTGTGTTTCTACTTAGTATAGCCTGTGCTCTAAACATCTAATATATACTAGGTGAAAATTACAGGGATAAGTGTGACATATATAGCAGTCGATTATAAACTAAATGGCAGCTCCAAAACAAGGCCGCTTTATTCCCACAGACTGATCCAACCAGTGGATGGCACTATAACCACAGCAGTGTGTTTTTCTGATGCTGGAATATTCCATTAGCTGGGAAGTTACAGTACAAATAAGCCATTTTCACCGCAATCCACTGAAAGGAGGCATTAAGATGATGATTTTTAACAGATACTTGAGACCAGCATTGGAATGGCTTTGCTAACTGTGTATTCTAAAGAATAAACCCATTAGGTGTGTTGTGACTGCTTTAATAATTCAGCAGAATGGTTCTCTAAAAGCACAGCCACAAAACACATCACAGATGTATGAAAGCTCTTATAATGGAGGTAATCAATCTACGAGTTTTAAATACATGATGATATGGTTTTCTCAGTGTGTTGAAAATAGCTCTATTTCCACAGCTCACCTTGAGTGCTATGATGCCTCTTTAGGACGATCAATTTGTTGACACTGTGTGCATATAAATCAGCATCTATTGCAGGTTGAGATTTGTGAAAGAATGGACATAGGATGGAGCCAAGCACGTGGCGCATTTAACATCTTATTAGGGGTCAGAGAGGATGCACTAAATTGATCAAGTGACAGTGAAGATATTTATTAAGTTAAAATAAGTCAAATAAATGCTGTTTTTTTTATTAATTTCTACACCTGAGAAGGCAATAATATCCACAATAATATTAAGCAGTACAACTGTTTTCAACAGTTTCTTGAGCAGCAAATCAGCATATTGGAATGATTTCTGAGGATCATGTGACACTTAAGACTGAAGTAATGGCTACATTACATTTTAAAATATATTTAAATAGAAAATGGTTATTGGTAATTATAATAATATTTCACAATATTATTGTTTTTACTGTATTTTTGTACTGAACATTACAAAAAAAATTAAAATCTTATCCAAACTTTCAAAACGGCAGTGTATTTCCTTTTTATTTTGGTTTTCATGAACTGTATATAAAATTACCCTGATATATATACACAGAAATAAATCTGTTGCTAAATGACAGACAGAAAAGAGTGACATGGATGAATGTTAATAAATATCAGATTATAACTATTACTAAGGTACCTCTGGTTTTCAGTGGCCTGTCATTGCTTTCTGGAAATATGTAGGTGGGACGATATGGATTTTCTTCGACAGGCTCTGAGTAAGGTGAGTGAAAGACAAAACACACTGACAAAGATGAATACACACATAGATACATGACTGAACTGTGACCTGGACATATTCGGATATGGACACAAAAAGATGAAATAAAAGTGTTGATCAAATGTGATTCCTAAGGTGCATCTTTACCTGAGACTTTGTGAATCTGTTTGAACATGTTTCTGTACCAGTCCTTTGACAGCTCTGTGTTCTAAAAGAGAAAATTGTACAGATGGTGTTTTATTTATATATGAATCTGGATATAGTTATGTCGTCAAACTCTGCACAGGTGTGTCTTGAGAACTAGAAATGGCAGTTTGTTACCCGAACTGGGACTCTGGGAGCTGGGACAGCTGAATGTTCAGACAGTCTCCTTCTCTTTCCTTCCATGTCTGCAGGAGTCTCAGAGGAAGATTTATTCTGGCTGACGGTAGGGCTCCGATTAGTGCCTCTGCCCTGCTCCGCCATAGCTTCTGAAACACACACTCAGATCATAAACGTCCAGAACACAAGATAAAATACACACTGGCCTGGTACTTTCAGCTGATATTTATCTAGGACAAAATCTTTAAAAGGATCACTTAACCTGTTAGCCCGCACCCCCCATAATGGGACTCACAGCTGAAAGTGCTTTACCAAACTTATAATTGTAACAGTTTCCTACTTCAGTGTGTTTAAAAAATAATTTTTGTGTTTTTGGAAAGAAGACACTTTGGGCTTTACTTTTTATCAACCAGATTTGATAATGCTCAAAAATATTAAAAGTTATAGACACTGAAGTGCCTTGAATTTTTTTTTTTTTACCACACTTAAATATTTAATGTTTAAACGAATTAATCATGGCTACAGCCCTATTTGAATGGCAACTTTTTTTCCTAAGAAGGACAGACATATTTGCATTTGACAGATGTACTTTGTGATTTTAATCCTTTCGGAATCAAACATGTTTCCCTTTAACTCAAATATAACATTGAAAACTAATCACAAGGGAAAGAACATTCAATATTGTTTCTCATATATCATGAAAGCATTTAGCACTTTTAACTTTTAACCCCACCTGAAGAACTGAGAGGCTGTTATTTACCTCTGCTGTGCTTCAGCAAGACGATTGTTTGGTGGATGCTGCTGGTGGGGGGATATGAAGAGGACACTTTGGCTGATGAGGTAACAGCACTCGGTTGATCAAGGCAGGATGTGAGCAGAGACTGACCATCACTTACAGGTGAGTCCACCTGAGGAGAACACAAAAGCAGACACTCTAGTGTCACATACAGACAACTTTGAGTTTCCCAGGATTCCATATGGAGGAAATTTGCTTCACTAAACTTCTCTTTCAAACAAATGATTGGTGCAAATATTCTTCTGCAATGCTGCTGAAGACAATGACAAATAACATAGAATCGCACTTTTTGGTTAATTAATTGTCTTCTGTCTTGAGGAGGTCATCAACAGCAGGAGTACACAACTTTTATTAAGATTTATTTAATGCTTAGCCAGTAGTGTATTTATAATATTATAGTACGTATTTATATAATTTACATTCCCTTTCGAGTCGATTAACGCATATATGCGTTTTGAGTCATTTTCACCTGATAACCCCGAAAAGAACTTAAATTACACTCTCAGTTTTAATCGTACAGATAAGAGCAATACATCAATCGAATCTGTAAAGGGTCTAGTTTTTTTTGGATACAGACATAATAACAAAAAACCTTTGTGCACTTATAAAATAAAGATAACAAACAAGGTGCGCTGTCTACAGTCTTTGTCTCCGCTGATCGTCATGTACAAACATTTCATTAAAATGAACTGTAACTCCGTGAATACTCAACGAAGAGACATGAGAGAGATATCTATAGAAAGCCTGGAATGTCTACTTTTAAACTAAACAAGTGCTGCCGAAAACAAATATTCTGAGATAAAGTAATCCATATGAAAACAACGCAATGTCTGTTTTTCATATCTCCGCTCATTATATCTAATGTGACCACGCCCCCGCGCTGAACGCGCTATTCAGATTCAAACTGAAGCGCGCGGCTTGAATACGCCCACACAGAAGAAAAAGCAGCGAGACTATTCTTCAAGTTTTTATTTTATTTTACTGTTTGCTTCGCGATGAGAGGACTAAGACATAATTCACCCCAAAAAGATGTGATGTGGTTGAGGATTTGAGAAATGGATTTCCTCAGAAAAAAGAATGAAGCACTTTATTCAGCAGAGATCATAAACATGAGTAAGTCTCTTTTTATTTATTTGTACTAGTTTTCACATAACGTGTAAACATTTTACTAGTTAGACTTTTTCCAAATACTTTTTCCAAACTATAATTCCTGACTAAATTTATAATCAAGTGAAACATTATGAAGTTTCAATAACAATATACAATACTATACCATTCAAAAGCTTGATGTAAATAATATAAATGTGACAAATAGAGATAACTCTAACAAATGTAAAAACAATGCAGTTCTTTCGATTTATTCCCCCTAAAAAAACCTGAAAAATATTATCAGCTCTTTTCAACATTAATAATAATAATAATAATAATGATGATAATAAATGGGGTTTATTTGGTAGAAAATAAGATTGTTAAAAGGATTTCTGAAGGATTGTGTGACTAGAGAAAGGATGCCAAAAAATTTGAAAGTCAGCTTTGATTGTTCCTAATAAACTGTTTAACTGCTCCCCCAAGTGGATATCAAATTATGTTGTGGGATAATTAAATATATTCTTAATAAACTACAAACATAAAATTATATACTTTTATTTTGTTCTCTTTCTTGTTAGTCCTCCCTCACAGTGGCACAGTTGAATGAGAGGCTCATTATGCAGCTCATTATGCAGGCCTTTGTCTTCTCAGGTGTAAATCACAATGATATTCATGATAGTTGACGCCTACTCGCATATGACTTTTACCAACAAAAAGTGTTTTAGAAAATTTAAATCAATATATTGTTTTCTGTGAGTGAGTAAACAAGATGATTTTCACATCATTCAGAAAGAAAAATTCTAGGCTACAAGCTCCAGTTCTCAACTTTTCCGGCAACCAATTTTATGTATGTGTTTTATTGCCTTATTCAAGTGATTTAACATTTTTAGTTTTTCACTAACCATGCATAACATTTTTTTTCTCAAAAATACAATCATGTACATGCATGGGTTTCACATATTATTATAGCCCAGTTTGTGCTGATTACAGTGATATTAGACTTTACCCATTTAGATATTTATAATAAACTGAAAAAAGCACAAATGTCAGGGCATGACAAAACTTCTCAAGGCCCCAAAAATACCCTTAGACTCCAGAGGGTTAAATGACTAATATTAATATATTTTATATGTTCAGTTTAAATTTTAAAGGGATATAGTTCACCAATGTAAGTCAAAGTCAGCTGTTTGGTTACCAGCATTCTTCAAAGTATCTTATTTTTTGATCAACAGAAGAAGAAAAATCATACAGAACAGCATGAAGGTGAGCAAATGATAACCATATTTTAAATTTTAGGTGAAATATCCCTTTAATTTATTTGTAAGTTTTATTCATATAAGTAATAAAAACATTCAACATTTTCAGTTTTCTACATTTTTAATGTAATATTTTTTTTTTCAGAGTTATTTCCAATAACAATTTTATTATTAAAACAGTAAAGTTTTTAGTAAACAATAACAACACTTGCTTAAACAAATTATTAATAGTCAGAAATTGCATTCATTTTTCATGTAACTTCTCCACTAATTCCCTAATGTAACTTCAGGAATACATAATTGAATACTTTGGATCTATACCATTATAGATGATAATGCATTTAAAAAAAAATACTAGAAATGTCATCTCTCTTCTAAAATATTGACAGGATTCAGTCACTAAACTCATTTAAATTATTTTAAGATTAAGGAGTTCATCAATGTCTCCAGAGATCTTGGGATCAAGCAGTTTAATTAGCATTCATTTCAATCTCTGGCATTTTTGCAAGAAAGCAAAGCATTGCTAAAAAGGAACGAGGTTCAGACATGGTGACTCACCTTTCTTGGTGTCTCATTGACTGGAGTTGAATTTAAATCAGCTCCAGTGTTGTTTACACTTCTCTCAGTAAGACTTGTTTCTATGGGATCTCCATTGACCGCACCAAGCCATCCACCTGTAACAAATCCAAACAGTTTGGATTCTTAAAGGATCAGAAAATCTCCAAGGAACTTTATAAAACCTAAAAAGGCATGAACATGAAATAAAGCTGCCTCTACTTGGCAGTGAACCTATTTGTTTTCAGCGCTAACCACAATTTATGCCACAAAAAAAATCCTTAAATCTCCAATAAATGAATCACCAGCCAGAATCTGTCAGAACTGAACCCCACAGAAAGTCTTCATCCACATAGAAGCTAATTTACTGAGAAAAAAAAAAGATTCTCTGAACTTTGACAGAAGAACAAGGAGACCATTGAACCCACTGTAAGAAGTGTTTATTCCAATGGCCTTTTTATTCAGGCATAACAACAATTGTGAAATGTGAAACCATCCACGCTGAAGGTTCCCGTTTCCACAGCTCAACGTGGGTGTGAACAAAAGATGTCTTTGAAGATCCCCTGCAAATATGAACGTTCACTAAAAGTTGTCCAAGCAGAATCAGAATGAGTTTTATTTGCTTTATAAGGAATTCGTTGTGTTTTCTTGTTCTTGGTAAAAACCTACATACATACACATATGACACTGATAACAGAAAATAAGTAAGACTAAGGAAAATAATAATAATAATAATAATGTGGTATACATCTGGAACAGAATATTTATGTACAGAGTTGTACATTATTTACTGTATATACAGCCATAAAAATAAAAAATATGTGCATGTACATAAAACTTGAGAGAGAGGCAATAATTACTGATTAAGAAATGAATTACAGAAGACAAGTTGTATTTTTTTTGTAAGCTGGAGATGGCATGGGGGGGGGGGGCTGTGTTCATGCCTAGATGTTCTAGTGCACAGAGATCTGTAACATTTATCTGTGGGGAGAGTGCAAACAGGTTGTGGCCCCGAGTGAGAGGAGTTTGTGATGATGTTACCTGCCCCTTTCTTCACTCTGGAGTTGTATAGAAAAACTTGATGTTGTAACAGAATCTATGGATTCTTTCTTTTCTTTAGATACGGTGGCTCCTTTATGTTTAAAGAATATCAACGAAAAAAGTCTGACGCCATGGCATAATGAGCACATTTACAACAGGGAAAATGGAGAGCAGATGGAAAAAAACTAAATTAAAAGTATTTCGTATTGCATGTAAGGAAAGTACTTCTACTTATAGAAAACCAAAAAAAAAATGCTAGATCTGCTTACTTTTCATCTCTTTTAGAAGAAAACAAAAACAACCCCAGGCATTTAATCAATACAGTAGCTAAAATAACAAAAAAATAAAGAATCAACAGGTGCAGAAATTTCCTAGCAGCACAGAAGTAATGACTTTATCAACTTCTTTACTTCCAAGATCGATACTATTAGAGATAAAATTCTAACCATGCAGCCGTCAGCTATAGTATCACATCAGACAGTGGAATAGATGCCCCAAGGAACAATTCCACTCATTCTCTGATATAGAAGAGGAAGCATTCTATAAACTTGTCAAATCATTAAAACCAACAACATGTATGTTGGACCCTTTTCCAGCTAAGATACTAAAAGAGGTGCTTTCAGAAGTCATATATCCTCTTCTGGATATTATTAATTCATCAATGCCATTAGGGATATGTCCCAAAATTCTTAAAACTGGCTGTTATTAAGACTCTCATTAAAAAAAAAAACATACCTTGATCGTAGATAATTAGTTAATTACAGAATGATCTCAAATCTCCCTTTTCTTTAAAAAAAAAAAATATTAGAAAAGGCAGTATCTCTCAGCTTTGTTCCTTCTTAGAGAGAAATGGTATCTGTAAGGGATATCCAGTCAGGATTTAGACCGTATCATAGTACTGAGACTGCTCTCATTAGGGTTACAAATGACCTGCTCTTATCATCTGATCGTGGTTGTATTTCTCTATTAGTGTTACTGGATCTTAGTGCTGTGTTTGACACTATCGACCACAACATTCTTTTGAGTGGACTACAAATTTAGGTTGGCATTAGTGGAATCGCATTGCCATGGTTCAAATCTTACTTATCGGACCGTCATCAATTTACAACAGTGGATGAAGAGGTATCATATCAATCACAAGTACAGTGTGGAATACCACAAGGCTCAGCAGTAGGACCAAGGCTTTTCATGGCTTACATGTTTCCCTTGGGAAACATCATCAGAAAACATGGTGTTATGATGATGATACTAAGCTGTATATTTCTTCGCGGCCTGATGAAACATACCATTTTGCAGAATGCACACTTGATGTATAAAAAAAATGGATGACTAGCAATTTCCTACTGGTAAATTCTGAAAAACCTTCAAATGTAATAATCCATAACACTGTCTAACAACTGATATCTGCTCTGTCAGTTCTTCATCATCAGTTAGAAACCTAGGTGTGCTGTTTGACACCAGTCTTTCCTTTGAGAACCATGTTTCTAGCATTTGTAAAACCGCATTTTTCCATCTTAAAAATGTATCTAATTTATGATCTATGTTCTCAGTGTCAAATGCAGTAAAGTTAATTAATGAGTTCATGACCTCAATGTTAGACTATAGTAATGATTTATTGGGTGGTTGCTCTGCGCACTTAGTAAACAAATTCTAGCTGGTACAAAATGCAGCAGCTTGCGTTTTTACTAGAACCAGGAAGATATCTCAGATATCTCAGACCTTAGATGATGCAGAAACAACCTGAAACAATATACAGAACTACCAAATTTTGCAACAAGTTTGATTGCATCATTTAATAATTGCTGTTAATAGTGTTCATTGTCTGTTTGACTAAGTTGAATTTCTGCCATATGCACATAAACTGACAGTCACCACTGATAAGCTACTACTAAATATTGTAGAAACTTCATTTTCTATAATTCTAATCCATTAAAAGATAATTAGGCTGCATTAAATAAGTCAACCGGAACCGGGAACACTTCCCATAACACCCAATACTCGTTAAATTGTAAGAAGAATGGCCTCTACACTAATATTAGTCTATTTCATTCTTGTTCCAAGGTCACCATAGCCACTCAGATCCAGTCCGCTTCCAGACAAGATGGTCACCATAGCCACCGAGGTCCAGTCCATACCCAGACCAGATGGTGAATCAGCACCTAGATGACCTCTACAGCCTTGAATGTCAGCAGAGACCACGTCAACTAGATGAGCCCCAGAGACAGATCCCCTGCAAATACCTCGCCAACTAGACGGCCATTGGGACAAGACCGTGGGAACCCGACAAGTCCTCTGCAGAATTTGACCTGTGTTGCAGCCTAGAATTAAACCACACCTTGCTGGTTTTGTCTAGCCAGAGGAGAACTGCCCTCCAACTGAGCCTGGTTTCTCCTAAGGTTTTTTCTCCATTTCTGTTGCCGATGGAGTTTTGGTTCTTTGCCACTTGCACCTTTGACTTGCTTAGTTCAGGGATGCAAACTCATCATGGGTAAAAAAGGTGACAAAACATACAAATCTGTACAAATCTAATTTACTGTGTAATTCAGCAAGTAAACACAACAAATCCATTGACTGTCAAAATAACATAACATGGACCTTTTCATTAATAGGAACATTGGAAACTCAGGAAAGCACAGTTCCTGTAAACAAAGATCTTTCCAGTTAATGGGAGTACAGAAAAAAATAAAAGCACATTTAGTGAACAATATCTGCATACATATCATAAGTAACATTATGACAGCACACAACAATTAGCCTGGCGCTGTTCTGCTTTGTGCAATATTTACAGAGCACTCTCCTATTGACAAATCCTGCATTTCCAACTTACTTTTGGCAGTGTTCTTGGTTAGCTCTTGGCTTGTGCCGTCCTCATCATCGATATGCACTAGTGTGGCCCTCAAAGTAACAGCACCCATTCCCTTGCAAACACGGGTAGGGTCCAGCTCTGCAAAAACATAGAGCAAAGAAATTATTTCAAAGAACTAAATAAAGTTTTATATTACTCATTTGATGCTACTCATAATGTTAGTCCCCCAAATACTACAAATGTTGCTCTTACCAGTGGGCATGAGATCAGGGGAACTCTTCATGATCCTCAAAGGTGTTACTCGCACAGCAGATACAGTGCGCCGACAGGGTGGACATGCTACAAGACACATACATCCATAAATGAGATGTGGACAACCAAAAAAGAAACTAAGTAGAGCTACTATAATTGCATTTATCATTGTTTTTAACCTCCTCATGGCCTAATGGTTAGAGAGGAAGTCATGGCCTAATGGTTAGAGAGTTGGACTCGCAATCGAAAGGTTGTAAGTTCGAGTCGCCGGGCCAGCAGGAATTGTGGGTGGGGGGGATTGCATGTACAGTTCTCTCTCCACCTTCAATACCACGACTGAGGTGCCCTTGAGCAAGGCATCGAACCCCCAACTGTTCCCCGGGCGCCGCAGCATAAATGGCTGCCCACTGCTCCGGGTGTGTGTTCACAGTGTGTGTGTGTGTGTGTGTTCACTGCTCTGTGTGTGTGCACTTCGGATGGGTTAAATGCAGATCACAAATTCTGAGTATGGGTCACCATACTTGGCTGAATGTCACATCACTCTGTGACATTTTGTGAGCCACTTGTTGAGAACCACTGAGCTAGTTTTATGGAGTTATTGTTAAGGCTTTTTAAGTTCTAGGAAGATTGTAATCACAGTGTTCTCTGATGGCTGGCACAAATATCAAGGAAAGATTGATGAACGGAAGGAAATAGGGGCCCTGGCAGTGAGAATACTGATTCAACAATGACTCAAGCCAGAGAGGAAGACAGAGAGAGTCTGTTTGTGATTGCTTACTCATGAGCCTCCTGTATCAAGACATTAGACTACTGTCTTTTATGCATTACTTAGTACGGTGTAACAGCTTCAATTGTGTAAAAAAGACTTAAACAATATCATACATTATCATATATTTCTGTTGTTTTATATATCTGTATTGCAATTGTTTTGTTTAGCATGTTTCATTCATGCCCATATAATTGTAACTAAAGGCCAGCCACGCTGGTGTAACCTCAAGAAACTAGATGGAGATACTGAAAATGTGGCACGCTTACCAGGGGCTGCATCAAATTTCCCTGTGCCCTCTGCTGGAGAGCCCTGCAAATGAAAATGGGTGAAAGGAGAGATGAAAGGAGATGCTGAGACAGGGAACAGTGTTGGTCAGCAAGTCATCAGGAAAGAGAACATAGAGTATTGGGTGGTTGGCAATCAAGATTTCGGCAACTCAACAACAACACCTCAAATATATGTTCCTTAGCATGCTTTCACAATCGCAAAAAAGCTGGTGCAAAAAGTAGGGGTGGGTGGTTAACCAAAATCTTATTTCACAATTTGAAACGAGTTATCACAATATACCGTCCTAGTGCCCAGCCCTAGAAAAAGGATGAAAATTAAGCATTGAACACTAAAAAAAATAAAAAAAATAACCTGGCCAATTTTGTAAATTGCTTGCTTGACTTGCTTGGTATATTTAGGCCTGATTTCAATGGCTTTGAATATACAGTGGGTATTTTTTTGTTGTTGGATGTTATAAATTGCAAGTAATAAAGCTGGATAAAACAAACAATGTCCGTCTTCGTTTCAGCCTACAAAGCAACAAAATTTAATTACTTTAAAGGGGGTGATTATTTTCTATACCACTGTAAATATTTAAAATCTGAAAACAATCTGATTGGCTCGATTGTGAAATTCCGACCGGAATAACGTTACAAACAATCCTGCTAATATGATAAGCGTGAGGGAGCTGAGGCATGACGAGACTGACAATCCCTCTAAACTGATGTGTCATGGCTGTGGTTCACACTGAAACAAGATACAAAGTGACCTGTTACAGAACATTGGCTGAGTAAGAAAATCTGGGTCAATGAAAATTTATATGTTTCAGTTGCTCACAAAGGATATCCCTCTAGCACAAATGTTTCTGCCCTGTAACAAATTAGTAAGTTGCTTTGGTTAAAAGTGTCTGCCTAAACAAATAATGATTAGTATTTTAGATACTAATTACTATTTGCCAAACGAGAGCTTTCTTTAGACAAAGAAGATATTACACAGGTCCTGGATAATTGCATATATTCCTGTAACATTTCTAATGGATCAAAATGTAAATATTAGCCATCTGTATCTATCAGACGTATTCTGTCTCCCTGACTTAGCTTACAGTTACTGTCTATAGGAAATCAAAACCAGTTAATTAGCCAAATAATTTAAATTAGATAATTTAATAGAGCCCACATCTTAATGAAAATCTTATATATATAATCTTTCAGATGTTTACAGAAAAGGCTGTCAACACTGGATTTACCCACCTGAAAATGGATATCATCCTAAATTTGGAGTTGTTGAACAGTTACGTTATAGCCATTTGGTAATACAATAATACACAAATATTCTGTTTATATAGCATACTGAATTAGATAAGAGGGAATCATTTTCCACTATAAACTTAAAACAGATCCAACTATAACAGCTGCATGCATCAATCCATCAATAAAGAGTCACACGGTCTGAGTATCCTTAATACTCTGAATTGCTCCACATGATACCTTTGTGGAAGATATGCTATTAATCCTAAATTTTAGTTTCTAAATCCAAAACCATAATAGTCAATTATCATATGAAAAAGATTTATTTCTGCACATTAATCTTGTTAATATTATGCCGACTCACCTTACCTGTAAGGACCTTCACCTTCAGAGAACTTCAGCTGAGCTTAACCTGGTTTAAAGACCTAACAAGCACCCAAACATAGAGGGAGCCTTTTTAAATCTCCTTTTTTGTGGCCTGTCTTAAAAATCCTTACTATCATTTTCTGTTCTCTTCAAAGAACTGGAACTTAACAATGCTTTGCCTCTTTCAACTATGGACCTGTAAGCACCTGCCACCTGGAAATGTGGCACCTACTTAGCATGTCATGAACAAATTACAGCATCCTGCTATCCATCCACCTCTCCATCCCTGTCTGGCATGCCAAGCACCTCATGAGGCTATGTAAGACTAAATGTTTTTTAATCTGGATGTTTGTCGTACTAATAAGATATGAGCTGTTGACTGTTTGATTTGAGGAGTATCAGAATTGGGCAAGGGCCAAGTTGGACTAGCACATCTTTCTCACAGTAAACAATGATCTCAGTGGTCATATCTAGGTCAAAGGCATGAACACTGACAGTTTTGCCACTCTAGTGCATTAACAACATTGTGTTTGCTAGTTTCAGTCCAGCGCCGTTCGCATTTTCCCATCCAGCACCACGTCGTTTAATTGCATTTGCATTTGCACCCATTTGTGCACCCATGGGCATGCTGGTCTAAAAAGAGAGGTGTGTTTAGGCGCATTGCTGCCACATTGCTATTTTAAGGAGCTGAAAATAAACTGCGCCATAGACCAACTCAAACCTGGTCTAAAGTCTAAAGTCAATGGTGCAATATTTTTTTTGTTATTTAAAGAGCGCATTGGTAGAAAATGCGCCTCTTGGCGGGTCCACAGTGCATGTTGACTTTGCTTATTACACACAGGGATTCGCATCACAAAAACATGCCAAATATTAAAAACAAAAGGATTAAAGTGTAAAATATTATTGTGTAGGCTACATAAATATAAAAATGTAATGATGGATAGTCACTGCATGTATTAGGCTACCTATTTGCAATTCAGACTATTACTACTTATAATGATCAATGAAATTGGTGAATTAATTGAACAATCGTGCCAATACACACACACACATATATATATATATATATATATATATATATATATATATATATATATATATATATATATATATATATTAACTGACTTATCGCGCAGAGCTTTGGTGGATTCCTGCTTGTCCCATAGATGATCTGCTCGCACACTTTAACTTCACGCACGAGCAGATCGGTTTCTTCGCTTGAGAAGCGTTCAGATTTTCCGTCAACAAATTCCACTATTTAATAGTGATCTGTCCTGGCGCGAACGCATCTCACTCTTAAAGGGAATGGGAGATGACACCTTGATTGGTGTATTGAACGTTACGCCCATTACTCATTAAGAGAATAGGGACAATCCATTCCAAAAATGCGCCCCAGCGCACGGACCGTTTTTCCGTCGTTAAAATAGAAAAAGTGGATTTGGATACGCCCTGAGTGCACCTGCACCGTGCACTTTACACTTTACGTCTAGATCATGGAAATAGGGCCCTTAGTTTCAGAACCAAAACAGTGGCCCAAATCTTACTTAAGGCCAAGCTGTAACTCTCAGGTCCACAGCTTTGGCTCATGTAGCTATTGGTAAGAAAAGGGGTGTAATCCAGGGGCACTTAGTAGCTCAATAAACCAAATCAAGTCGTAACATTTCTGAACATTTTAGCTCACTGAAAGTCTAATACAAAAAGTGAAAAGGAACAAGTAATTTTATAATTTACAATGAAAAGCCATAATTTGACTTTTTTTGTTATCAGTTATGTACATTGGGATTTTATGTTACATCTTATCACCTGGCAACCACAGATAAAATAATCATGAAATAAAATACCTCATCCTGCTAACACACATTTAACACATGCTAACAAGCTTTTCTTCTAAATTGCAATAATGACATAGCATACTAGCTCTACTCACCCCATTTTTCATTCAGAATATTATCAATAATACACTGTAAACAGGTATTAGCTATTTGAAGTTTGTTTTATGTTGATGTTAAATGATATATTATTAAATATATATGTTTAACATTGCTTGCAAACGTAAAAAAAATCTAAATGCACATTTTTGTTTGGTGACTTCCCTCCCTTCCACTTGCTCATTTCTATGAGCAATGCCTCTGTTTTGTCAATGTCTAAAATGTCCTGTATATCAATAATGCTGCTGAACGCCTTTTAGGAACTTGGGAAACCCTGTGAAATACAGCCAATGGATTTTGATGGCAGAACTAATGATGTAATAAAATCTGTGAGAACTCTTCAACCAAAAGTTAATAAGTCACAGCATTAGATCCAAAGCACAGTTGAAGGTCATCATGTACTGGACATCCCTCACTGTTTTCCATTACATTATGCCAGGCTTATTACAATAATAAAGGGGGTGACACAAGGAAAAGTACCATAATAGTCCACCATAGAATCTCTGAGGATCGCTTCATTCTATTTCCATGACAGATTTTAAAGAGTCCAGCTTTATTACACAAAGGAGATCTACAAGGGGCCTGCAGGAACTGGAGCGAGGGGGTTGGCTCTTACATAACACAGTTTGACGTCTGCTTTGTCAACAAGGGGGGCAGAGAGAGAATAAAGCTCACCAGGATCACAGCAAACAGCTCCAAACATGGCTCGAGAGTAGCACTGTAGAAGAACAACCATGGGTTTTTAATTGAGAATAGCCTGTCCGTAACCATAAACATCTTCAGCAGATGTACTGGATGAAGGCCTAGACTGATATACTCTCAACACATTTTAACAACGGCATCATAAAAGGAAATGTATTCAACTGTGGTATTTGCCTCAGCCACCGTTCATACACACATCTTTTTACAGAGCATGACATCTATCTGAGAGAAACCTCTCAGCTATTTTCTGAAATAACAGGAACGATGGTGAACAACTCAAAAGGGAACTAATAACTCCAACAGAACAAATACAGGTGTAGATAATAATAATGTTGAATAGCCACTGAACTCAAAAGCTGAACCATCAAGCATAGCATTTCAAATAGGCCTGTACACAGAAAAGTAGTTTTGTGGTTTACTCCCATTTGTCATTTTCCCAGCATGCATGGAGATATGAATAATTATAGTTTACATCGATTCTGCTCCTATCAGTAACTTGCTCTCTTGCAACATTGAGAGTTTATTCCTCTATTAAGATGATTAGTTAGTTCATTAAGTGTTTGTATGTAATGAGTAATTAAATTTTTTTTATTTTTCAATAGTCTAAGATAACAAGGACATTACTCTCCATGATGTACATTAATTTAAAGAAAACACTTAACATTATTTAAAATGGAATAAACAAGGGGAACTTTGGATTCAGTTATTTTTAGGTTATCTTTAATCTTGAACATATGCAATCTATCAAAGTATATAATATACACTCACCGGCCACTTTATTAGGTATACCTGTTCAATTGCTTGGTAACACAAATTTCTAATCAGCCAATCACATGGCAGCAACTTGCATTTAGGCTATTAGGCATCTAGATGTGGTGAAGACGACTTGCTGAAGTTCAAACCGAGCATCAGAATGGGGAAGAAAGGGGATTTAACTGACTGAATGTGGGATGGTTGTTGGTGCCAGATGGGCTGGGCTGAGTATTTTAAAAACTGCTGATCCACTTGGATTTTCACAAACAAGCATCTCTAGGGTTTACAGAGAATTGTGCGAAAAAGAGAAAATATCCAGTGAACGGCAGTTGTGTGGACAAAAATGCCTTGTTGATGTCAGAGGTGAGAGGAGAATGGGCAGACTGGTTAGAGATGATAGAAAGGCAACAGTAACTCAAATTACCACTCGTTAAAACCAAGGTGTGAGGAATACCATCTCTGAACGTACAACATGTTGAACCCTGCAGAAGATGGGCTACAGTAGCAGAAGACCATACCATATCACAAAGCTCAAATCATCTCAGACTGGTTTCTTCAACATGACAATGAGTTCACTTTACTAGGGCTGCAACTGACGGTTATTTTGATAATCGATTAGTTGGCCTATTATTTTATTCAATTAATCCGATTTTTTTTAAAACACAATATTCTTTATTTTAATTTGATTGACATAAAACACACTATTCCGCATTCTGCCCAATGTCCTTCAAACAAATGTGCCGACTGAATGCTATGAAAACATACAGTGCTTAACAATTTATTAGACCACCTGACATAATGGAAAAAGCACATATTTAAAAAATTTAAACCTAAAGATGTTAGTCATTTATTGGGAAAATAACAATCCGAAACAACTAAATGGTATTTGTACACATAATAACAAAAAATGGCCTCCTTTTCCTTTGATAACAGCTCACAGCTTTGTACTTTTTGACTAATTGTGTATCTGAATAAAAAACATAAAGCACTTTTTTTCTTCCTTTCTTTCATAGATAACACTTATAATTATAGTATAGCAACAGAAATATCCTACTGTAACTAAAGACCTTAAGCATATTGGAGGACTAACCAATACAGAAAGCTAAAAATTACCAATTTGTAATTACCAATACTGATAGTAATGAGCAGCAGTGGCACAAACCTTACAAAATTGGTTAAAAACTTTACAGAAATGTGTTAATCACTGTAAGCTATATAGTGAATTTAATAATAATAATAAATAATAATAAAGTTAATTAAGACGAATAAAATCACATTAATGATCTGCAGGAGCATGCATCACGTGCACTTTAATCACAGTCAGTCTCCTCTTACTGTCAATTTCTTTATCCTGTAAAAGCGTCTGATATTTAAATTCAGACAATACACACTGCTGTGCCTTCTGTTTCTAGTACTCTTATAAATTACTTGACTTAAAAAAAAAATTTGAGGGCCATTTAAACACACACTATTTATTTATTTATATATATATCTTGATTTAAATTAAGCAACACACGTTGCAGAACCTTCAAAATAGCTACCAGGTAAGCAGATCTCTTCATATTGTTCCAGTTAAAAGTTACAAAATCTCTTGAAAGAACAAGTACACGACAAATTGATTATCATAACTGAAACGGGTAGTCTTCCACATTTAGAAAAATATTAGATTAAACATTTTCTATGAAAATATACTTCATTAATGCCTGATTATATACATTCATTAAAAAACGTTTATATAAACCCACCATTTTATGTCCTCACTAGTTAAAAATGTTTGTAAAAATGTTTATATTTCAAGGTTTAGTTCACCCAAAAATGAAAATTCTGTCATTAATTATTCACCTTCAAGTCATTCCAAACCCATAAGACCTCCGTTCATCTTCAGAAACAAAAATTAAGGAGCCTGATCTCATGAAAATGCATATAAATAGTACACCAAATAAAAATGAAATCTTATGGTATTGATACGCAAAAATTGACTTTGGTGTGTATATGCTAACCACCTGTTTGGCGTGCATAACACACAGTTTTCGCATGCATAAGATATGAAATATGTTGGCATGCATATCATACGCAGTTTTTGTGTACATATGATACGCATCAACCACACAACCCTAATCCAACCCATCGCATAGCCAATACACGCAAAAGTCAAATTTTGCATATCAATACCACGAGTTTTCATTCTTATTTGATGTACTTTTTATGTGCACTTTCATGAAATCGAGTTGAATTAAGATATTTTTGATAAAATCTGAAAGCTCTCTGACCCTCGAAAGACAGCAACACAACTGCAATGTTCCCAGATTCAGAAATGTAGAGAGGGCATCGGTAAAACAGTCCACGTAATAATAACAACATAATTTATTCAACAATTCTTCTCCCTGAGTTACCGTTTTCCACCATTTTGGAGAGTACCCTAAAATGTCATAAACGGTTGAACCACTGGTGTTACATGGACTATTTTACTGGTGTCCTTGCTATGTTTCTGGACCTGGGAACACTGCAGTTGTGTTGCTGTCTATGGAGGGTCAGAGCGCTGTCAGATTCCATCAAAAATATTGGAATTTGTGTTTTGCAGATAAATATAGGTCTTATGGGTTTGGAACTACATGAAGGTGAGTAATTAATGACAGAATTGTAATTTTTTGGTGAACTATCCATTTAAATATGATGATGTGTACAGTTTTCTGTGAGGGTTAGGGATCAGGTTAAGACATAGAAAATATCATAAACCTGACATAAAACAGTGGAAGCCTATGAGTATCCTCACTAATATAGTGAAACAAACCGGTGTATGTGAACACAGGTTTTGTTGCCACAGTGGTTAACCAGAAAAATTTTAAATGCCACGTCATGCTGAAAAGGCCTCCCCTGCTCTAACCCATAATGTGTGTCTCCATCCTGGGAGATGGTGGGTTGATATAAACGTTTTCAGCTTTTATATATATATATATATATATATATATATATATATATATATATATATATATATATATATATATATAAAATAATGTTTATTTAAATAACTCATTATACTGTATACATTTAAAAATAGTCTGTGTGATTAAATTATCATTACCCAAAAAATAGTTCTCTCTACCTCAACTGGCCTTAAATTGTTGCGGTAAGTGAGAATGGTGTTGCGGAAGATAAGGTGTCTTAGCATGTTTTGCTAACAACAGAAAAGCCATGATGATTTTGCCAATTCTTTTACTGTATGTATATAATCAGACATTAATGAAGTATATTTTCATAGAAAATGTTTAATCTAATATTTTTCTAAATGTGGAAAACTACCATTTTCAGTAATGATAATCAATTTGTCCTGAAAATGTTCTTACAAGAGACTTTGTAACTTTTAACTGGAACAATATGCAGAGATCTGCTTACCTGGTAGCTATTTTGAAGGTTCTGCCACGTGTGTTGCTTAATTTAAAATCAAAATCAAATCAATTTTGGAACAACCTGAATGTGAGTAAAGGCTTACAGAATTTTCATTTTTGGGTCTATCCTTTTAAGATCACAAACACCTCAACGGAAAAATAATCATTTATAATGTAATCATTTAAAACGTATTCTATGACTATAAAATCGTAATAAAAATATTTATTATAATGCTAGTAAAAGTAATCATAAACCAGTATAATTAATATAATACTAATAGTCTGTATTCTCTGTGATTAACAAATTTTGCTTAATCTTTGTAGCAACGTTTACAAAAATGTACAAACATTAAAAATTCCGCTCACAATCACCTGGCTTTATTACTAATTAAATATTTCCATACCACTACCGAGCATTGATAACACACTATTAGCACGGCTACTGAGAGCTATCCTCAGCCAGTAAAATGCCATCATGTCGATGTCATCTGAAATAGAGTGACATCTAAAATAACATCATAACATCATGGAATACAGAAGCCCATTATGTCTGACAGATTTTCTAGTGCACAGCTGTGTAAAGATGAGTCAAAGCCTCTGGGTCTGGCCCTCATGGGCCTCGGCATTTGCTGACCAGACAACAGGCAGTCACAGAGGGAGGGGCACGACAGCATTTACCACAGCACATGCCAGAAAAAAAGCCTTTGTGTGCAGCATGGATGTTCTAGAAGGACAGATGGGGCAATGATAATGAGTTTCACACTTGGGATTCAAAGCAGTGCATAACGGGGTGGCTTTTGATATCGAATGACTGACAAAGCTCGTAAGGCATGCAGGGACTTATTTTGTAGGCTATAAAAATAATGGACCAGACTGAGATCTGGAATACTGAATTTTGGATATTGAACAGCTCAGGATGTGATCCATTAGATTTAATGATATATAAGAGTATCCCTGACTTAAGAAATAATAATAAAAAAAGAAAAGAAAATAATGTTCCAAGTTCTGTGAAGTTAAGTTGTTTTTCATGAAAAAAATACTAACAAAAGATTATAAGAATTTATTAAAAAGAAATAAGGTTTTCTTTTTAATTAGAATTTTTTAAACAGTTGTGTCAAGTGGACATTTGGGATTTATACACCAAAACGAGTATTCAGGTTATTCTATGTGTGTGTGTGTGTGTGTGTGTGTGTGTGTGTGTGCGTGTGCGTGTGTGTGTATATATATATATATATATATATATATATATATATATATATATATAGTTTTTGAATAAATAAATGGATAGCACAAAATAAAAAAATGCCATATCACGGGGCTTTGAAATCATGTATATATACTAATCATATAACTATATTAGTTGCTCTGCGTTATAAACCCAGTGTATAACAGTGTACAATGCAAAAACAAAGCCAAAATCTGTAAAAATACGTCCCAAAGTGTTAATTTAAAGGAATTTTCTATATTGAATTTTCATAGGTGTTTTACCTATATTTTGAGTCACTTTGAATTATGTTGCGTTTTATGGTTGAAGGAAATGTCCATGCTCTTTATCTTAAAGGTATTGGTCATTTTCTGACAAGAAATGACCTGTTTTTCTATGGATTGTTTCCGTATTTAGCCCTGAAAATCTCACCAGCCAACAATTCGTCAAAATTATTCTAACCAACAGAGATTGTAGGCATCCCACTTGCAATGCACACAGAGACAACTGTTTCAGACCTCTCAGTTATGTGACTGGTGCCTGATAATTTTATCAGGGGATGTAGACTATTCAACCACACCTAAAAATGGCTATATGATAATCCAGACATTTCAAGTGCTTCCCTAATGATGGAGGACCCCAGATCTCAGTGTTGAGCAACAAAACCAGGCACAGCCTTTACAAAGCAAGCCAAGCTATACACATTCACACACACACTTGGACTTCACACTCTCTTGAAAGTTGAATAGTTCACAGTGATCTGAAAAAGACATTGTTTGAAGGTCCA
The DNA here is from genome assembly GCF_003368295.1 of Carassius auratus. Lineage (NCBI taxonomy): Eukaryota > Metazoa > Chordata > Actinopteri > Cypriniformes > Cyprinidae > Carassius > Carassius auratus. The sequence goes on along the minus strand of NC_039255.1, from coordinate 14,514,817 downwards.
TCATGTTGAGTGTCCCAGCTATGTGTTACATGGCAAATACATTAAATGCATAACGTTTAAGCCCTGACATATCATCATCATGTACTGTCTAAATATGATCTGCCCTCAAACTATGAACTCTCATTGGGCAAACATCATCCAAACACTGACTTCGAGCCAGCTGGTCCACAATCTGTAAAAGCAGCAAGAGGTGAAAAGAAAAATCTGTCGGCACAACACAATCTGAAGCAGAGACGGTCTGTTCAACCTCTTGTTTGCATTAGCGTGCTGCTTTGTGCACACAGACCTTGAAATTTGTAGCGCTAACAAAACATACAGACTCGTGCTCACTTCAAGTGCCACTCAAAGCCACGCTGCAGTCAATTGGTAGAAGGAAAGTATGGGGTTAGATGAGGGTTGCTAAGCAACATGGTGTAACATTGAAATGGTCTGGATTGGAGTGGATGTGATGTATGATCTGTCAAGGCCGCCTCAATCATTGTCTGAGGCTGCAGGTAACCAAAAACATATTCATATTTGGACCAGCTGCATGATTACGAGCATGATATTGCTTTTGTACAACAGTTAAATAAACAATAAGTTAATATTACATACATTTTAGACACAATAATGCCAGTTACTTTGTGTATTTAGTGCATATCGTGTCCATATTCAGTAACTATTTCTTAATCAATTTTTCAATGACTTTTTTCATTCCTGAATGAAACGAGACTGAATGAATGAAACAACTTGTAACTTGCAGAAATGGACAGTTTTGTTTTTTTTACCTTAAACAGCATAAACACATTTCATTACACCAAATACACAAAATTATGTTATTTTTTAGCAACATAATATGACCCATTTTACTAATTTGACAAACTTGTGTAAAAACTTTTATACCATAATCCATGCTTACAGAGCTGTAAAAAATACTTAAAATCATAATGGCCTCTCTTTATGTAATAAATTTATGATCCTATAAAATCACCAATCTCAAACTTAATATTTTATCAAATCTTTCACAGGAAAACTCATTTAGACAGTGTTTTACCACCAATCCTTTTTTTTTTTTTTGGTGCCTGTTCACCACACTAGACAGTAATATGATCCTACAGAAAGCTTATAAAATATTAAGCAGCCATCACAAATTATTCATTATCTTTGTAAGGAGACGGCGAATAAAGACGCTAGCAGAAACTTCTCACAGATGTTGTAGTTTCTCACCTACTTCAGATTTTTATGTTGTTCACTTCCTCTTGAAATACTACATATCTCCTTTTCCAGAAAATAATGATAACATCCTGTAGGTCTGGCACAGTTGTTGAGCTGAACATCTTCACCAGGTGAGATTTTTAAGGTGTGAGATGTTCTTTCTTTTCTTTGCCATTGTACAATCCCCTTGTCAGTGTTCTTCGATTGCATTACAACTACATTATAATAATGAGGAACATAACAGAACTTATAGTTAGAACATTTTGCCTCGTGTTAATTGTTGTAGGAAAACCTGCTGATGAACAATGCAGTTTTTTTTATCATTTATAAATACTAAGCGGTAAGCAGTACAGAAACCTATTTCACTTTAGTCTCTAATGCCACTTAACTATTTTTAAAGAAGGAAAAGTATGTTATTGAGTTTATATACCTAGTTTTCAGATTGTTCTGGTTTACAACCAAATCTCTAAAAATAATTCCTATAAAGTAATTTAACCAGTTTAAATAATCTTATAAAAGAACAAGAATAACCCTTGATTTTAAAATGTAAGAATTCTAAATTTAGGAATATTGAGAATATTTAAGTCTTTCATTTAAATAATTAGAATTTCTTACTTCTTCCCAGGGATTTAGAATTTTGGTTAATCTATTGCCTTTGGGGTGGACAGTTTATTATGGGACCATGATAAAGCAAGTTGGTAGACCACTGGAGCTGTTAGACTTTATAAAAGTTCCACTAAACACCTTAAGATAAAAAAAAAAAGATAACGCAGAAACTGTTTAGAAACTGAATTAATTATTTTATATATTTAAATGTAGGGTTAAAGCCTCAAAAAACTATTATCTGTGCTCCATCACGAATCTACCAAAATCTGTCCCATTTCTGCATAGTTCATCTACCCTGCTACTGCTGCCGCATACACGCACTGCATTACAACATTCATCTTCGTGAATACAGGCAGTTATACCACTTAGATCTGGATATTTTTTTATGTGTACAATTTTTTTATTTTTTTATTTATTTTTCAAGCCATATGCAATGCGATGGTTAAGCTCGTGAAGATCGCTTCACTGTCCTGCTCCCTCCGCATATTCAGTCAATCCTATTCCTTATTTGGATATCAAGTGCAGCCGAAGTCAGATCTCCTTTCCTGCAGAATTCGAACCATCTCTATCCCATCTCATTTATCGGACAAATCATATTATGCTTTCAATAAGCAATGCCATTTATAGTTTCGCCATTTACATCCGTCAATATAGCCAACACTTTATCATAAAATAATAATATCACTAACTTTAGTGCTGAAGTAACTGAAACATTATAAGCCACGCTGCAGCACTTCTGCTCTGCACATTTTGTCTGCAATGGATGGCCGCTGCGGTTTATTATAATAAGCCTAGGCCAAATAATAGTGCCCAAACGAAGAAAACACGTGAACTTTCCGTTTCAGTTTGTTGTGAAATATCAATGAGATATTCAAATACTGGGAATCTGGCTGCGAATGAAGCATGCGTTAAGTAATACTCACCTTTCTAAGGAAGCAGTCCAGGTTTCCGTATTGATAACACTGCTTGCTGCACGCTGCACAATTCAGTGACGGTCACTGCACGCGCTCGCCCGAGCGTGGAGCCTCTCACGCTCTCATCACAATATCACTGGAGCGGGAGGAGAGGGGCGTTCCATAGAGGCACAGAAATTCAACAAAACGTATGTTTCAGCAAACAATAACAATAACAAATATACATTTTAATAATAGGCTACATATTACATTTAGTTAATAAATTCCTAGTTTATCACAATAAAAAAAAATAATATGCTAGTTTAGCTTACATGTTGGAAATATAATTTTTTAATATTTTGGGGTAATAATTCAGACTATTTTAATGTAGGTTATTAAAAATATTTAAGTCGTCTTACGCCCCCCTTGGAAGTTTGCTGAGGCCCTCTAGTGGTTCCAGAGCACTAAAGTTTATAGTTGAGGTTTAAAAAAAATGAAAGTAAATATAGATTTTTTTTAAAAGAACCAAAAGAAAATAAGTTTAATATAATTCATTATGATACGGATAAAAACATTCATAGTATTTGCTGAAAAAGTCATTTTTAAGATTGACATGCGATTTATTAAGCAAGAAGCAAATATATAGCTAACTGATTATTGAATCATTTTGCAAATGGAATTTTTAGCATATTATCTAAGCCAAAAGATAAAACATGTTTCATGTGCATTGGGTAGGCTAAATATATGCACTTGTCAAACACCTCCGCTATACTCAGGCTAGAATTTATAAACAGAGCCTAGCAGATATATATATAACGAAGACAACACACACTCAAAAAAATGACTCTTTAAACTTACTTAAGTCAATTATGGACAGTGGTTCCACACAACCAAATTGTGTTTTGATAACATTAATGGAATTTTTTGAATCTATGCAAACTCCTTGTGTTGTGACAACACAACTGAATGAGGTAGAATCTATGTGAAATAGTAATGTTCAACCAACTCAATTTATTGACTTTGCTTCAACTTAAACTGGTTAAGTTAACTCAACATGTTTTGGTTTATTACAATCTAGCCAAATTTGTTTCACTCTATCAACATAAGGAGGTTTGTTTCAAATTACTCATTTCAATTATGGACAGTGGTTCCACACAATTAGTTCTAGTTACTTTAACACAATATTTTCTTTTTGAAGTTACTCCCTTCAACAAAGCATTTTTTGTATGTTTTGTCTTGTAATGAGACAAAAGACAAGATGTCACAAATGATCAAAGTGTATTTGTTAAACAAGCAATAAATAATTACACACAGTAAAATACAGTTTAAACCACATTACAAAATTACACAAAATAGCAAATACAATTCTAATTGGCATTCATGGGCAACCAATCAAACCTTATTCCAGGAACAGGAAGTGGCTCCAGAAATAACTTCTTCAGTATTCCAAATGTGTACCTGAGTTCAGGAGGGTTGCTCAAGTTCAGTCCATAAATCAGTCCCAGTAACATGGTTTTACAGACTGTAAACTGCTATAGGTCCTGAAGAACTTTATCCTTTAAAACTCCAACTTCTGCTGGACTGTCTTCAATGATGCAGCTTCAAATAGATTCCCATGAGTCTTCTGGATCACCTCCTGACTGCTGGCAACGTCTGTATCCTAGAAGTATTTAAAAGCATGGAGAACTCAAATTATTGTGTATTAACTTTAACAAATAATTTATTAACCTTGAACTCACCATATACTCCATACTGCTAGGGTCTTCATTTGGATACTTCAATTTCATTAGTCTGAAGATGAAAACAACAAAATTTAGCCTTTGTTTTTTTTTTTCTAAAATTACATGAAAAAAAGTCAGTCATTCATCTTCTTATGGGAAATCCAGGCAAGCAGTCAAGATGGGATTCTAACAAACATTACAGTGGAAAATGTTACACATCTGGACCCTGTATGGTTAACAACAGAACTGGAATGTTCCCAGACCCAGAAACATAGTAAGGACATCAGTAAAACAGTCCATGTGACACCAGTGGTTCAACCATAATTTTACAAAGTAAACAAAAATACTTTTTTGTGCAAACAAAATTAAAACAGCGACTTTATTCAACAATTCTTCTCCAAATCGCATCTTCCACCATTATCAACAGCACGTAAATAATTCATGCACATGGTGCTGCTGACCTACAACACGCCTGCACTGAGCCTTGATTACACGCAGAGGAAAGCAATGTTCATGCCTCTTGTTACTGTCCATAATGGCAGAATTTGTGATTTGGAGAAGAATTGTTGATTAAAGTCGCTATTTTTGTTTTCTTTGCACAAAATGTATTCTTGTACCTTTGTAAAAGTGTGGTTGAAGCATTGATGCCACATGGACTGTTTTACTGATGTCCTTACTATGACTCTGGGAACATTTCAGTTGCATTGCAGCCTTTATGGAGGTTCAGAAATCTCTTGCATTTTCATAAAAATATTAGGGATGCACCAATTTTTCAGCCGATTTTTCCGGAAGTGCGCCCGCGTGCTCCGACTACATTACTTCTGTGTGAAAGCAAACACATCCCGGGATTGATTCCAGCATTGAACTCGGGTCGGGGACGTAGTAACATTGCTGGGTTCAATCCCGGGACAAGCGCTGTGTGAACAAAAGACAGATTTAATGCCGTGTCGTAGTGATGACATTATCGTGTGACTCTTTTACTGGCTGTTTTGAAGGAAGATCAACGTTCACTGAAAAAAAAAAAAGTGCAAACTGTATGAAGCAGAGATCAGTTAGTTCCTCACTTTCCGTTCGCCAGATTCAGTGAAAGTATTACATGACTAATGTTTTCGACTCGTACATTACACGTCACGCCCTGATGTCACGTGTCGTTACGGGATCTGTATTTGCCGGAATCGCAGTGTGAAAGGGGCTTTATTGAGCTTTCCCTCAATTTTGGACTGTAGACTGTGGACTGTCCTTCCTTCTTGTTTGTTGCTTAAAGATAAAAAAAAAAATCGTCCAGTTTGCTTGTAAAAGAAATCGGTATCGGCCATGAAAAATCATGATCGGGGCATCCTTAAAAAATATCATAATTTGTGCTCTGAAGATGAATGATGGTCTTACGGGTTTGAAACGACATGAGGGTGAATAATGACATGTTTATTTTTGGGTGATCTAGCCATTTAAACACACCTGAACCAGCTAATCAAGGTTCTTGGGAATTTTAAAACAAAAAAGTCTTACCTGAAGTTCCAGGCAGGTGTGTTAGAGCTGAACCCCACAGAACACTGGCTTTCCTAGAGCAGGTCTGGACACCCCTGCCTTGCATCAAAATAAATCTATCAGTTTATAGATATACCACATATTTTGTATTTATTGTATTAATAAACCTTATCTTATCTGTCTTTTTTTGTCAATTTCCAGTAACCAGTGAGAGAATAATGTTTTAATACAAGGTTGTGTTGAGTGCAGTTGTTCTTACCTGTGTAGTGGGCACCAAGAGGGTTTCAGTATTTGTCCAAGGTCTCTTCTTCAGTATGAAAACATCTTCGTAAATTTTGCAGTCCGAATCAAGTTTGGCAAAGATTGTTGATTCTAATGGGCCTATGGTAATTCTGGATGTCTCAAATTCTGCACAAACCTGTACACATGAAGTGCTATGTGTTACAAAAAAAAAAAAAAAAAAAATTGAACAGCAAAAACCAATTCAATGATCAAAATATTAAGTGATTTATTTGTGTGAGTGATGAATAGTGTCATGTTTACCATTCCTAAAGGAGGACCTGATTACATATCTGGAGCATATGTATAATGTGAACAGCTCAGAGTAGTGTCCGGTTTAAAGTCATTGTATGACCACACCGCCATGTTCATAAACAAAGCTTCAAATACTCCCACTGTGCTGAGCCAGGGCTCTCAAAACTCGGTCAACATCTCATGGTTGGACATTTATTGATTATTTATCTTTTTAAATTAGTTAAAATATACATATTATAACAAATAAAGGTAATTACTTCCACTTTTTAAAGTCATTATGTATTACTAATACAATTAATTTATACAAATATATTTGGCACACAAAATGAGATAAGAGAGAAACTCCTATTCGCCATTTGATTAGTTATATGAGGAAGTAGCTGAATGACAAATCATTCTGTCTCTTAACATCTCTTATTGTAAGCCATATGTATAATATAAAGTAAAGGTAAGTGATAGGACGTTTTATTTTTGGATAAACATTTTATTAATAAATACAATCTCTCTTAAAATACCTTATTGGGTTATGATAATCAAAACAGTTTGGTTTGATCTAGCGCAGAACTAAGACTTTAATGAAATATTTCCCCCACTTATAAAATGATTTTATTATTAGCTAGCTCCATACCTGAGAGCTGCTTTATAAAAGGAAATCAAGTTATAATTCTAGCGACACTTACTCTGTATTTTCATGTTTAATATTGAAAAGCTATCGATTGCATAAAGGACTGTTATATAAATAAACGTGACTGGACTTTTCTTTACTGGAGTGCCTGGAGAACCTCAGAGTTCGTGCAAACATCCATATCTCTGTGTTCTTAAGAGCTGCTTTTACATCGCGGTCAGTTTTTTGTTGTGTTTATGCAGTTATTGAGAGGAAGGCGTGCAGTATATATTTACATATTCATCCAAGGTTCGGATCGGGTCGGTTTGCCTCAAACTGAAGTGCTATCTTCTTCTTTTTAATTGAATCAGGAGAGTGTATTACAATCTTGCGCTACAGCGCCACACTGGTCAAACTGCATTAATGCAGGCTTTCAAATCAGGCAGATACGAGATCAAACCACTAACGTTACTCAAAAACATTTGCTGAAAATTTTATTTTTATCGTCGACGTTGTCGATAATGTCGAGTAATTGTTTCAGCCCTAGTGTATATATATATATATATACTAAAGTAAATACATTACAGAGAGTTGTGCGCTTTCACATCTCCCAACGCTTCAAAATCATCTATTAACGGTGCAATAAACCGATTACACAATACTAGACTGCAAAACAAAAGCACCTCAAAACAGAAACTCTAAGAGAAATTAAAGACTTTGACTTAACACAATAAAAACTTTAGATTTTCTTACCTGACTGATACCTCTTGCTCCCCTCCACACCGTCATCAAATGCGTTGGAAATCGTCACTTCCGGTTTTTTTTGAATCACGAAATTAAACCCTTTACGTTACTTTAACGATTGATAATTAAGTAAAATTTAAAATTAAACATTTTAAGTTGATTAAAACACAATACAATTGTGTTTTGTCGGAAAACTAAATATATTTGTGTTGTTTTAACAAAACATATATGTGTAAAACGAACAGTGCCGGAAAACCATTTTTTTGAGTGCAGGATGGAAGAAAAGACTACTTACTTAATCACTTTACTTAATCACTTTAATTAGTTTTGTCTTCATGGACTAACAAACATGAACACGCAGACAAACAAATACATACATAACACAACATCTTCCTTCTTCACACTTAAATACACTGTTTCCCTGCTTCTCTTTCGGGGATATATTACAGCCAGCAATAATATTTGAATACATCAATAAATATTTTTAAAACGCAGAAAACTCTTGAACAATAAATCTCATCATCTCATGACCGATCACAGCCAACACAAAGTATTGTTCTGATTAAAAACAAATGTAGGCAAATTCTTGAGTTTGCTATTTGCTACTAAAGGCACTCAGAGAGCACAAAAACAAATGGCTTTATAGCAAACAAGTGACTTTATGAAAAAAAAAACTTAAACATATTGCATATCTTCAAGCTGAAGATTTATATTTTAATACCTATAAACTAAGGTGATTGTTTGCATTGCAAGTGGAGTCTAGATTAAAACAGTTGAACACTGGATACTGATCCACTGACTGTGTCTGAAACCACAGGCAGCATATGAAAAATAAGATAGCTTCAAGACTTCTGAATCTGACGTTTGCATAATATCCTGTTTTCTACCTACAATAGATGGCAGTTGGTAAAAAGAATATAAATGGCAAACCAGTTTCCTTAAGAGTCACCTTCATGCAAAACCTCTGTAAGGTCACTGACTGATAGGGCAGCAAAGGAGCTGTCTTCAGTTTCGGACACAGCCAATAGTTTCTGTTCCTCCTTAAAGAGACTCACATATCTCACAGGCTCAACAAGAAAAGTGCAGAGTCAAACAAAACGAAAGCCAGCCGTGCTGAAGCAGGCCATCACCATGTGCGTCTCGGTATTGGTGGAGGTGGCATGGGCCGTTGCGCAGGCGTCTGATGAACAGGACGGGATGGAGTCGATACATATCGCTCATTTATCTCTGTATTCCTAAGAGAGAGCAGGTTCAATTTAAAATGAGGAATATACAAACTGAGCTCCAGACCAAACCAGAGACAAATAATAAACTTATATAACGCTAATAAACAAATATCAATATATATTGAGTTTTGTTTTTTGTTTTCTGGACTGCTATCACAAAAATTAAACCGTTATTTCTGTCTGAATTGTTTAACCTAAAACTACTATTCGAACTATGGATTCTGTAAGAGTTTTTATGTTTCTAAAAAAAAAAAATCCTCATCAAGGCTGCATTTATTTGATCACAAATATAGTAAAACAGTTATACTGAATATTATTACAATTTCAAATAACTGTTTTCTATTTGAAATATTTGTAAATGTCATTATATTTCTGTGGTTGCAAAGCTAAATTTTCAGCATCCATTATTCCAGTCTTCAGAGACTCATCATTCTTCAGAGATTATTTCTTAAAGCTGCGGTAGGTAACTTATGACGCTCTAGCGGTTAATAAACAGAACTGCTTGCGTCTTGCGGAAGAACATTGTAGCCGGAGCTACTTCTCTCTGTTTATGTCTATGAAGAATCACAAAGGTACTAGGTTACTCTGCCGCGGTACCCCCGAAGCAATCTAAAATAGTCTGAATATAAACAACTTATTATAGGTGCAACCTAGTGATCAGGACAAGCTAAAAACACGGTTTGGAAAATGGATTCATGGTGTACTCGCTTATTATATACATTTTTCTACATTTTGAACACAAACAAAGTTACGGACCACAGCTCTGATTGGTTGTTTCTTAACAGGAGCAATGTATTTTCTGCAAATGGCAATAGGACCACTGGGAGGAGCAGATTATCTGTCTCATATTCTACTGTCAGGACATAATGACAGGTTTAACAAATATGTAAAAATATATTTTTACAAAAGTTACCTACTGCAGCTTTAATATTATAACTTGAAAACAGTTGCACTGCTTAGTATTTTTGTGGAACTGTGATACAGTACATTACTTTACTTTTATGATTCTTAATGAATAAAGTACAAAAAGAACACAATTTAATTGTATTATTTTCTTTTATTCTACATAGTATTTGTTTTTATTTATTTTTATTTTTTATTTTTTTAAATATTTTAAGAGTAGAATATGTTAGCTATATGTTTATAAAAACCTATATTTTATTTTTTACAAAGAAAGTTAAGTTTGAAAATCTCCCTTCGACTTTCACTGATTTGCATACTGAACTGTAATTGGCTTTGTCTTCTTTGCATTACTATAACCATCTATAGCCCCCTTAGAAGGCACAGTTCTGAACCTGGGTTGGATGGGCACAGATTGCACACCTTTCTAAAACTTCTCTAAATGTATCATAGCTCCCATCAGCTAGGCAAGAATTAGCAGAGGATAAGTGGCACCCACATCAGACCCCTCTCTGACACGATGCCAATCCTCTGATGTCTGTGTTTGTGTATATTAGCTGATGAAAGAAGTAGTGCATTCTGAACCCACTCTCCATCTTTATAAGATTTAAAGGTCGATGCTTCTATATATGATCAAGTAACTGATGTAAAGTTAAGCTTTCACAAACTCTGGCATTGGGGTTAAAGAGTTTAGTGATGGATGCTGTGGTTTGTCAAATGGAGAGGTGTATGAGTTTCACACCTAACAACCTTTGCTCCACTAAAGTTTTATCCAGTCATCTGGTGCATTCTCGCAGTGAAACCTTTCGAAAATAAAACTAGACAAAGCCACAACTCTCCATCTATAGATTTATGTATGTGTTCGCTCTCTACAACCTTTAACATAAAGACTCACTGGGTAAAATAACTCCTGAGTACATTTATCTTTTACTTATATACTTCATAATAGAGAAAAAATGTGACAGAAAACGTGTTCTGTTTCACATGGTATTGTGTAAGTGATTTTGAACACATACCTCTCTATTACACGTCGTGGGACCCCTGGGTGGAGGGAGTACTGGTGGAGTATCCACAGCGGGCCGGAGAGGCAGTGGAGGAAGAGGAATGTCCGGAGGCTCCTTAAACCATTCATGTAAAAATGATATGATCATTTAAAAAGAACAAAATAAATAAAAAGGTGTAAAAAATTCTTGGATGTTTTAATATTTGCTATTAAGGAAAATATTTTGATGTAAAATCTAAATTTCTACTATAACAATCTAAGGTAAAATACTTTATGCCAGTATATTTTAATATTCCAAATAATGTATAATGTATTATTGTTTTGCGAGTATTATGATTTTTAAAATGTTTTTGGAAGAAGACACTAAGGCTATATTTATTTGGTCAAAAATGCAATAATATTATGAAATATATATAAGTTTTCTGTTTAAATATATTTGAAAATATAATATTCCTATGGTGCAAAGCTGCCCGTATTCCAGCCTCAGTGTCACATGATTCTTCAAAAATCATTCTGATATGCTGATTTGCTGCGCAAAAAAAACATTTCTTATAATTATCAATGCTGAAAACAGTTGTGCTGCTTAATCTTTTTGTAGAAATCATGATACCTCTTTTCAGGAATATTTGATGATGATTAAAGGGAAAAAACTGACCTCACATTCACCTTCCATCCCACTGCTGTTGCTGACGGTGCTCTGAATGCTCAATCTGTGACTGCTACTACCTGCACAGGTCAGACCTTCACATTTACATTGTAGAAACACACCATACTTGTAAACATGGTTCTGTTCACAGTAATACCAGATGTTATTTTGAGAGATTAAAGAAGTTATTTATTACATACTAGAAGTGCTGGAGGTGCTTCCTGTCTGCCAGCTTCCTCTCTGCAGCGGTCGACTAACAGGAGGAGGTTGGGCAATCAACCGAGGTGCGGGTTCGTACACTGAGCAATTCACATTCATTTGAGCGCCCCACTGACTGTTTGTTTGTATTGGTGCTGTAATCATGAGCTCTAATCGGAAAACAGAAAGACTCTTGAAGACAGACATAAAATATTCTGTTTTGTTTGATTCTAAATGTCACAAAATGTGTCAATAAATTTAATTTGGCACCACCACAAAAAAAAAATCATGTTTATTTTATGTGCCAGAAACAAAAATATTTAATATTTAAATATTTATTTTATTTTAATATTTAAAATAAACACAATTAAAAACTATACAGTTAAGTAATTCCATGACAGCAATAAATTCATCATTTTAAATGGACTAGGGTCTAAAATTCTTTCTAAACTTCTTTTAGTCTAAACTTCCATTAGTTCATACTTTTTGTTGAGCCCTAAGAGTAATATGTAAACTTTTCGTGTACATTCTAATAGCACACCACGTTATGTTGTATGATGAAATGTGTCCTGCATTTCCTTACCATTCGGTCCTTTGCCTTTATTGCGTCGAGTGATGCTGTCTCTTAATTTCTGTAAATTTTCCTTGAAGAAAATGGAGAGACCGTTACAGAAACATCAGAGATACTCATTTTATTTGTTAAGCCTATGTAGGGTTAACATGGAATTTGACATGCAAGGTCTCTAAATTATCCACATGATCAAAACATTGCTGAAAAAAAAACAGTTGTACACAATTTACTTCAGATTGATAAATTTTAATAAAGTATAATTAATAAAGTATAATTTTAAAATAGTCCTTTTTTTCATCTTTAATGATTTTCATAAATTAAATGTAAGATTAATTTTATTTTGTTAGTAATATTTCAAGATGAAAACCTACTGGACTGAAGCAACTTTTTAGAGAAATAATGTTAAAATAGATCAAATATGACACATCAGAACATTTATTTTTCTCTCTCAGTCATCATTGTATTGTTGAATATGTTTTGCATCCCATAATAAAAACTACAGAGCTTTGATTATAAAACTAAGCATTTAAATATAATCTTAATAAAACATATTATTGGGAAATACAGAGTGACAACATTTATGCATTTTATGTAAGTAGTCCACTATACTGTTCTAAAGATCTCATTGATTTACATGCAACACATATGCAAAAATCTCACCTGGAGGTACATACCTGCTGGAAGCGGAGAGAGCGCCATCTTTTATCTTGATCAAACTGCCAAGCCTTGAACTCCTGAACTGCGTCCTCCACAGTCAGCTCACCCACCTTCACCCTCTCCTGTAGAGAGATGAGCTGCCTCTGTCCCGGGGTCTTCATGCCTGCATAGGGGTCATGGTCACTGCTCATGTTTCTGTCTCTCACCAGCCGTACAGGTGCTGCAAGAAAGGATCATTAAGCATGGAAATGTAGGGGTAGTTTCAATTTAATAATCCGAAAGTCTGCTCATATACACATATGGCTCACAATTAGGCTCAAGAAACATTTATACACTACCTAAAGAGGAATCACTCTCTGGCCGTTGACTGAGTGAGTATAAAGGTTCCTTGAGACAAAATACTGTAAAACAATTCAAAGTTAACTGTCATTACTATAAAGGGACTGTTTCAGAATTAAGATTTACATTAAAAGAATTGTTCACCCAAAAATTACAATTCTGTCATAATTTACTCCTCATATTGTTCCAAAATTGTAAAATACAACATAAAATTACAAAATTGAAGAATGTTTGATAACCATGTGGACTTTTACCGGGACTGTTTATTTACCAGCACTCTTCAAAATAACTTCTCTTGCATTTCACAGAAGAAATAAAAAAAAAGTCATGCAGGCTTAGAATAATATAAGAGAGAGGAAATGATGCTACACTAATATTAGAGCCTCTGTGTCTGCATCATGAACTTTTGGTTTGCACCTTTGGAAATGTAGGTTGTGTTCTCTTCTGGCTCCGGCAGGTTGGCGGGCCGTGGAATCGGTGCAGGTGGACGGTTGATTATTTCAGGGGTGGATTGTGGTTCCACTATGTCATAAATTTGGTCAGGGCAGCATGGGTTATACGGGTCCTCCTCTTCTATTTCCCCATAAATTTCCGCATTAAGGCCCATGTCACGGTATTCATCATCATCCATTTCAGGTAATCCACCATTGATTGAAGTATGTTCCAAGGACTGTAAACTCCTGTCAGGTTGTGCTAAATGAAAACAATTCATGTTATTTGACAACTCCGAAATGTACAACATTTGTGCACCAGTGTACATCTTAATAAAAACCATATATTAGCAACTATGCACTATGCAAACAAGCTACTGTACATCCTGTGGCAGAGCGGTTTAAATACATACTAGCAGAGTAAGCTAAGTTGGATAAGCTAATGAAGTGACATTCAGCCAAGTATGGTGACGCATACTCAGAATTTGTGCTCTGCATTTAACCCATCCGAAATGCACACACACAGAGCAGTGAACACACACACACACACTGTGAGCACACACCCGGAGCAGTGGGCAGCCATTTATGCTGCGGCGCCCGGGGAGCAGTTGGGGGTTCGATGCCTTGCTCAAGGGCACCTAAGTCGTAGTATAGAAGGTCTTAGGTGCCCTTGAGCAAGGCATCGGTAGTGTATAAATGTTTCTTGAATTGAACTATTTCAAGGTGTGTTACATGACAAACATGAGGATAATATTGTAAGCCTTTACAAAATTGTTGTACACTTGGTAATAATTCTAAGTAATAGGCTAACGAGAGTTTTCAAAGAAGTATATAAGTTTAAAGGAAGACAACATGAAAAGTGTCATCACACAGGGGAAAAAAGTGACAGAGTCACATAGTCACACAAAGAACTGCTGTGTCATGACCATCATTTCTCATTGATGTACCTTCAAAAAACTTTCTCAGGATTGACTCAGAGTTGGAGTCGTCCAGAGCCCTTTGTATGTCATCATCATCTGTAGAAACATTGTTTAATCAATTTTGTATACATGGTTTACAGTATATAGCTTTAACATCTGACAGTAGGCCTATAAAACAGTCTTATAATGCTTGCATTATATTATCACATTAAATATTCATAACAAAATATGCCTCGAAATGCTTTAACTTTATGCAATAGTGACTATTGTTACTGTGCAAGAAAATATACACTAGAGTTTCGAAAGTAAATTTCATACACAAACCCATCTCAGGATTTAGTTTCATCATACACTCGTAAACGTCCTCATTATCGAAATTACTGATGAAATTTTGGGAAGCCATCAACATGTCCTCATAGATATCCTCGTTGCCTGAGGTGTTCTGAGATTCCTCAATGTGGGTCTTCACTAAATCTACTGTCTCCTGTTTTGTTTTATGAAAAAAGAAAAGAAAGATACATAAATAACTGGCATCATCTATGCTATACTGAAATGAAGACACATAGAAATACTGCTGTATAAATGTATGCGGATTAATAACAGACCTATATTACATAATTACATCATTGCATTCTGTTACCAATGTTATGTGCAATGAAATTGGTTGACTCAGTTTTCTACAATTTGTTGTCAGTTACAGAAGTCATTAAGAACATTTACGTAATTAACTCACAACATATTCGTCCATAAACTGTCTTAAATCAGAGAAGCCACTCTTCTCAGCCAGTTTGTTAGGGTAATCCCCATCTTTGTTCATTACACTGTAGGCCTGCATGGCTCCGGGGCACCGCATTAACGAAGACGTTAACTTTTTTAAGCCATACTTGGCCGAGAAGTGAAGCAGTGTTGGAAGTTCCACATTACTGTGATCTGAAAACAAAGAAATCTCTTTTCATTGTTGTTCAATAAAATTTCCTGTCTACAAAAAAAATTAAAGGGATAATTCACCCAAAAATTTTAATTTGATGTTTATCTGCTGACCCCGGGGGGCATCCAAGATGTGGGTGACTGTTTCTTCATTAGAACACAAACAGAGATTTTTTAACTCAAACCGTTGCAGTCTGTTAGTCATATAATGTAAGTGGCTCGTGACGATACATTGATGTGAAAAGACACAAAACGATCAGTCTGTGCAAAAAGCTGAACAGTATTTATATCATTTTTTACATCTAATTTTCACCGCAATATCTGAACTGTCCTACGTGTGTTCGCATCTTCTTCTTCAGCCTGTGCGAGGTGTCTTCTGCTTCTTCTTGCTTTATGGCAGATCACGGACTTATAAGAGCATAACTGCCACCTTTCTCTTAAGTGGACCATTGCCACTCCTAATTGAGATTATAGATAGAGTGTCAATGGTCCATGTAAGAGATAGGTGGCAGTAATGCACTTATTAGTCTGTGATCTGCCGTAAAGCAAGAAGAAGAAGAATACACCTCAGCCGCAGGCTAAATAAGAAGAAAGCACTGAGGACAGTTTAGACATTGCAGAGAAAATCAGAGGTAAAAAATTATATAAATACTGTTCAGCTTCTTGAACAGATCGATCGTTTTGTGTCTTTACACATCAATGCATTGTCACGAGCCACAGGTTTTAATTTGGTTTTGTTTGTGTATGCTTGATGACTCTCAAAGCCGTGATTCCCATCCACTTACATTATATGACTAACAGACTGCAACGGTTTGAGTTAAAAATCTCCCTTTGTGTTCTGCTGAAGAAACAAAATCACCTACATCTTGGATACCCTTGGGGGTAAGCAGATAAACATCACATTTTCATTTCTGGGTGAACTATCCCTTGTTAACTATCCTTTAACCAGTTCCTTAACTTGGTGTTACGTTATCTACCTCCATAAAAGATATTCATCTTAAGCTAGACTTCTATAAACTATAACATAAGCAAATTTTTATGAATTAAATCACTTACTCGTGGATGTGTTATCTGCAATTTGACTAATTCCAAATACTTCTAATCCCTTTAGAGGCATCCGTTCTTCCAGAGAGTCTGCAAGCAAATTATCCAATGACTCGGGCACCTTTGATGTGATATCAAATGCCTGAAAATTAAGTATAATAAAATAAAAATAAAAATGGGCTCAATTTTAGTCTTTAAATGAAAGGTCCTTTTCTGTAACTACTTTTTAAAAGGGCAAACATTATGGTCTGCATATTAACATTTAATGAATGATAATGAAATGTTTGACTTTTTATGTTTGTTTGTTTTTTGTTATTATTATTATTGTTACTGACTAAACAACAATTTACATAAAGCATCTTCCACTGCTGATCAGTACGAGATCAGACCACCTTTTGGGCTGATACACTGTCACATATATTCAACAAAATTACTATATAATTTAATGTGTGAAGTTATATATATATTTTAATTATATTAATTATTTATTAATTATGGGACATTAAAGTTTTTCCATTATAATGTGAAGCTACTTTGAAAAAAGCGCTATGCAAATAAACATCACATGACTTTACTCCATTATCGCATTCGTTAACAAGTCATTTCAGTTTATGTGATTCGGTTTTAATCGATTGTTTCATCCAGTTGTTTCGATTCAGTTTCATTATTACCTGACACATGAACTGCACAGGATCCATTGCTTTCTTTAGATACCTGCAAATCTCTTCCATTTCTGTGTAATATGTCACAGTTGTTGAACAGACCATAGATTCATTTTTATAAAGTGTCAATGAGACTTTCCCAGCTGGCATATCTAAGAGAAAAAAATATATTGGTTAGAAAACAACATTTACAAAGCCAAACTCAAATTAGACAAAGACAAAGCTGCTCTTTTAATAAATGAGCACATTAACAGGAAACAATATGTAAATTCAGTTGAAAGTGAAAAAGCATGGAGGAACTGATATGAAAAGTTCCTCTTTCTGTGTGTTTCTCTTACCAGGTGACTGTACAGTAACAATGTACTCGTTTAGAAGAGTCCCAGCGATCCGCTGAGGTGTCGAGTACTGAGAGTGAAACTCCACCTCCAGTCTGCCCTCATCCACAATTTTCTTTACCATGATTATATAAATATTCACACGATTCTTTATGGGAACAAACAAATGGTGAGAAGATCATGAGACCGTCAGTAACTGACATAGAGTAACATTAAGACGATTGATGTTGATTCCGCAAATGTCAGCAAATGCTTTTGAATGAAATGCTGAAACTATAGTTTGTTACAGTGTAAACTTTACAAGTTATTCAGTTAACTTTTATAACTTTTATAGTTATAATTCAAAAATAACAGTACTTTTCCAAAAAGACGATGCATAGTTAAAAAAAAAATAAATAAAAAATATGAACAACACTGACATTAAGCCATATGTACCCTAAAATATTGAAATGTCCAGACCACGAGACATACTGTATAAAATGTTTCTTCAACCATTCAATTAAAAAAGGCATAATTTGATTTATAACATTCTCAAATAATCAAATCGATTGATTTAAAGCTAGATGGTTGAGTATTTAAGCGATTAATAAAAACACCCTATGGGCAGGAGCAAACGTAGTCTATAAAGACGACGACTTCAATAGTGAGTTACTTAAAAAGTACAACATGGGCAGCTGTGTTATTTTTGTTTTCGTTTTATCAAGCAACGCTGCTAAATCATCCTTCTTTTAACATGTCACTGAATTAAGAATGGCTTATATGATCTAAAAAAAGCATCACAGATGGGCCATGCAATGACTTCCCGTCTAATTTGAAAGGCACAAAAAGTGTGATCTTGACCATGTGAGCTTCTTGCTGACATTAACAACTACATATTCTTAGAAACGTTTCTATTTATGTTTTGCTTGCATTGTGTGTAATGCACCTACCCCACATAGTATTCTGTCTGGTTGGATGGTGAGGCAAGTTTGATCATCTAGTGGCCCCATGGTTTGCTCAGTATGACGAACATCTTCCCCAATCACCTGAATTTGTTCCGTCTCATCAGGTGATGTCTCAGGAATCTCTGATAATGTGAACTCATTCGTTTGTTCTTCTAGTTCAATTTCATATGGATTCTGACAATTTCCACTAACAGATCCTAGAATGAAAAATAATATATTAAACTTTACTTCAGGCTGACCTCTTCATGTTTAGTAAGATTAATTATGATCCACTGTGCAAACATTTTTATTCTAAATAAAATAATAAAATAAAATAGACTGGACAGACTATAATTACTTCTGGCCAGCTGTAAGATTATGTATTTAGCATTTAATAAAACTAACTCAGCAGAACTATTTATGGTACATAAAAAAAAAAACAAAGCAAAAAAAAAATAAATAAGAAGAATAATACAAATAATAAGAATATACAAATCTTAAATAAAAAAAAAAGTTGAATACAACACATATTTCTTAAAATGTTATTCATATGCACTCTTTTGCAGTGGTTATGTTAATGTCTTACATCTTTTAAGGACATTGTTGTATTTTTATTATTGTTTTTGTTATTAAAGGTGAACAATAGTGCAAGTAAATAATATGTTCTTTTGCTGAATGAGACGTATACTATGTATAAAGTATAAGGAATACACACCAATATTAATGCACTCAAGGACAGCAGAGACATATGCTGATGGTTCGTCTTCTGAATTGAGCTTTCTCCAATACTCCCAGTGTTCAAAATAGTCTGTTGACACTTGGCTTTCTGATACACCACACAAAAAGGCAACAACTTTGCAAGGAGGATGAAGAAGATCCCGGAAATTATCCTGCACTTCTGGGTCTTGCTGCATGTCCAAGAATGCAGTAGACAGCAAAAGCATGATGCACTTACTGGAGCCAAACAGCTCATGGTTTTTCATCCAAATCTCTTCATTCACATCATACAGAATGAGGGAGCCCTCCAGAAACTTACTTGATGCTACCAATATTTGCTGCAGATACTCAGCCCATTCCCTGGCCTCACTGGTATGGACAATTAACACCTCGCACATTATGGAGTATCCAGATTATACTGCAAAACAATGGATAATAAATTGATGAACCAAGAAATTATTTTAAATTCTCCATATTATTCTATAACAATTAAAATTTACTCTGTCATTGAAACAATTTTTACTCAGATATTTCCTCAAAACTATTTTTTTATTATTATTTTTTTTTTTTTTTTTACATATTTACAAAGAAAAGGCAAGAAGTAGAAAGACTGAAATTTTCCTTAAAAAACATATGTACTCCAATATAATTTTTACAGTTTATGTAAATGTAAAGGAAATTCAAATTCGTCATTTTCTTCTGCAAAACCGCAATTTAAATGAACTGTGTTTTTATTCAAATATAACCAAAGTATATTCCAAAGAGCTTTTTTAGTTGCTGATTAGTGAATCAGTGAAAAACTGAATGCTAGCCATGTTGCAGGCTACTATTAGGCCAGACACTTTTTGTATTAGGATGATAGAGAAATAAGTTAGTAATTAGTCATCTTTTGTCTCCTAAAATGCTCTATATATGGCACTCTGACATAGTGTCTGTGTACAAATAAAACTGGTTAAACACATGATATGAATGAAGAATTTACCAATGGAATTTTATGAATCAGTCTTGCTAAACCATGAAATAACATCCACTACACAACCCACATCAACACAACAGAAGTGATCAAATATGGTTTCAGTGCAAACCCTGTTTCATGTAACCTGTCAAGAGAATTCACTTTTCCTTAAACTACTTCAGGTTTTCCACAGTACGTCAATAGTATCCGTCTAAAACATTTGACTTTGTATTGAGTTCGAGCACACAATTCATGCAGATATACACAGAAACTCATTCTCTAAAAGGAGGTGCAGAATTATCTTTTTTATTATTATTTTTCTTCCCCACAAAGTCAATGAATGTTAAAGCAAATATACTGAAAGACTTTTTTTCAACTTCCTTATTGTTTTCACCAAAATTATTGTTTTGCATCACGTCATCTCTATAATTTTCAAATAACAAAATAAAAGACCAAAAAAACTTCTGTCAGTAATTTATTAAAACTACAATTCTTAACCAAAAGACCAAACCAAGAATATTTTGTTCGTTCAGGCATAACATTTTAATGGCAATAAATGATGCCTCACCTTGTTTCTTGCTGTAGATAAGACTGCCAGGTTGTAATATATAGTGTATAGTGACTGCACTTTCCCACAGTGGTTTCTGTTTACCTCCGTTCTCAAGTCTATAGCTTCTAATTCAAAATACACCACGTATGTGACTGCGGTTCAATACCGATTTGCCTTCAGCTCATGACTTACATCTACTAAAAGAAACAGTCCATTTCCTGATGGTGGGTGGTGGCGTCACTTCCTAAAATACACAGCAACTGCTTAAACTCACATAGCCAGAGCTGCTGTAGGCTGCTGTGACTCTGTAAAACAGAAAGATCATTTCCCAGAAAAGTTAAAAACAGAAGTTAACTAAAACTATAATGTAGCTTGTATTTAAAACAGCCAGAACACTATAAAAGGCATAGTATTTTCTGTATCTTTCTGTTCTTTTTTTTTTTTTTATCTGTCTAAAATGTTTCATGGACCCAAAACTGTAAAAAAACAAAAAAAAACAAATAACAATAATAATAATAAAATAAATAAATAAATAATAATAATTAGACTGTAAAATATTGTAAAAATGCTACAATCTACAATCAAAAGCTGTTAATTGGTTAACAGTAGGTTTCCTTACTTTATACAGTGAAAACCCGTAATAGAGCTAATAGATCATTTGATGTAATTTTACAGTAAAGTCACCTTATAGCTGACATTACCAGAATTCTGTGAGACATTTGATGTTTTTTCACTGAAATAACTTTTCTTATCAGTTCTGAACATAAGGGTTTTGTGTAATATTGTTTATGCTAATTGCATTACTGTGGGCGTTACAATGATGGTGTTTGGTAACATCTTGCACTTTCTACATATATATTAGTATTAACTTCAACTGTGGTGAACTTTGACTAATCATGTGGCTTTTTCTTAACCACCTCTGTTATTATGGTGTTTACCAGCATACGTTCTTTTTTTTACAATGCAGTTTAAACCCCCTGTTTTAGATTATTATTTCACTAGATGATTTTAAAGCCATATAAACTATGAACAGCTTGCTAGCTGTTAATGACAGTGGGAGTATACAGCTTTTATAACCGGCTTTTTAATTATTTAACTCTGTATGGGCAAATACAGAAACAAGGTAAAAAAAAGTTTTTAAAAAACCCTGTAAAGTTCCTATTTAAAACCTTGCTATTCATGAAATTATTCAACCCACTATTAACTAAAAAGAGGAACTAAAACATTGCAGTGCTTCAGGTACTGTACATTTGAGTCAGGTTAAAGCAAAACATTGAAGTGAAACAAACATTGATTGTGAGAATAAGGTTGAGATAAATTAGGACACACATGTCATACTGTAAATATGAAAGGCAATATAGGCAACTTTACTATAATGATTTCTGTGACTACAGACAACATTTCTATAATTTTTGATACATGAACAGAAACCCTTGCGAATGTCATTGATCCCATGAGACGTTTTATTCTCTGCTCAGTTGCACGCTCAAGAGAACAATCATGAACTTCTTCTTAAGTTAGTGATGTAAAACAAGAAACATGCTGTGGGTGTTAGAAAAGAGACAGCATGGAAAGGACTTTCTTAAAGGGACAGGGGACATTTAAATTAAAGAATCAGTTCACTTCCAGAATACTAAATTTCCTGATAATTCACTAAGCCCCATGTCATCAAAGATGTTCATGTCTCTCTGTCTTTTTATTCTGGAAAAGAACTAATCTTAAATCTTTAAAATAAAAATAAATCTATATATATTTATAATGTATGAAACATGTTAATAGCATAAAAAGCACAAAACCTATTTACATAAGGTGTTCAGCCCATCTTGTTCAAATTTGATCAAATTAGCGGTTGTATTTATAATGTTGGGAAACATAAGTGTCATCCAATAAACACTAACAAAGTCAAAACACAAACCCAACGACTGCCGCAATCTGGTGTTTGTTGGCTAACAAGGCAAATGTTCAAAAAGGTTCAACCGGATAGACAGAAGACAGAATTGCTGACCTTTTATTAACTTTGTCTTTTCTATTTTTTTTTGTTAGTGTTATTCAGTGCCAAGATCCAAGATACTATGTAAACAAATCTTTATCAACTTATAATCTAACTTTGTGGTTACTAAACCATCCTTTGAAAACACTGTAACACCCCACACACCTCTCGTTTTGACAGTTTGTGGAGATCTTCACTTCAGAAGCATTTACACACATACACCAAACTTTGCAGTTTCTATAAAAAGGAAAGGAAAGGAAAGGAAAGGAAAGGAAAGGAAAGGAAAGGACAGGACGTGTGGCCAAGTATGGTGACCCATACTCGGAAATTGTGCTCTGCATTTCACCCATCCAAGTCGTACACATACAGCAGTGAGTAGTGTGCACACACACACACACACCCCATAAACACACCACTTTTTGTTGGGCTCCCTGGGAGCAGTTGAGGATTTGGTATAAATTTGGCTTTAATGTATTGTGGTTTATCAATTGTGAGTGACATAGAAAGCGTGGTAATATCTACTAGTTAAACATTTGTATGTCTTACCTTAAACCAGCCAGTAGGGATATAGCACTGTGTTAATGTATTATTGTAAAACTCTACATATAATTTGGCAGTAAAACATACTGTGTTGTTGCACATTTTATTGGTGTAGAGATACGAATGTGTAGCCTGTTATAAAACGTGCAAGTGCAACATCTTTTTATCATTTAATTAGAAGCCCCACAATTAACTTGTGTTGTATTTTACAACAGTGACTACAGGGAACAGGTTTATTTTAAAGAGTAAAAGTACTGAAAATCAAAGTTTTTTTTTTTCATTTTTAAACACTACTGTATGTTCTGAGTGTGTCTAGACAGTTGAACATATGGGCCACATACTGGAAATATGTCATGTAAGTAGACAAGTGGTCAAGTTCAGAGACCACAAATGAGGGTGTTGGAACAGGCCCAAGGTAAGGTGTGAAAAAAATGATTCACCTGTTATATCCGCCAGCTCTGTCTGTGAAACACACTCACTGCTGGACCTGGAGATGGCGCCAGAATATCTGGAAGGGAGAAAGAGACAGTACAGCCATATCAGAAGCTAGTAAATAAAATAAGATAGCTAGCAACATATTTGTGATTACAGCATAATTATGATATTAAATAAACATTTTAAATATTCGTTTATTAAAAGCACAGGAATACTAGCAGTGCGTTGTTGACTGACCTCTGCTGGTGAACGCTTGTCACAGCTCGTAGAAATCATGGCTGCCCCCCAGAGCACAGAGTGGAGGACCGTATGCGAGAAATTTCGCCTGGCCCAGGAACTCTCCGAGGTAGAGTCGAGAAAAGACCCTGAGAACAACCCTTTCCGGTCGAAATACACAGCTAGGGACCTGTTGAAGGAAATCCTTTGTTCACTGAAAAAAATTCATATCGAGGAGGGCGAGGCTGACAATGAAGCAGACGGTGAGTTCAGGCAGATGGTGGATGGAGAACCGGGGAGTGAATGTGGGAAAGCGTGTACCGGAAACTCTCCCGCCGGTCTGCGAGCGGCCAGGCTCGCGGTGGTGCAGTACTGTCTCGGCCTGAACCACATAGAGACCGAGGAGCTGTCCGCTGGAGAGCAGCATCTGATCAACTGCCTGAAACTCATCGACAGGTGCACAACAACACGGGAGAACGTCTCGTTATTCATACAGGCCCGGGTAAATATACACAGCTCTCCAAAACTTCATATAGGTTAATAAATGTACAGTTTGGTGGTTGACTTCTGAGCTTTGGTGTGTGATGATAACTTAACGTATTTTGTTTTTTGGCAGAATCAGCTCGTTATTTTTATGGCGGGAAGAGATGAAATCGAAAAAGCTCAAGGATTTCTGGAAATCGCCGAATCTATGTATTTGCTGTACATGAAAGAGGTATGGGGGGCACATTTTGTCTCAAAACCTAGTGAAGTAACTTACCTAACGTTACCTAAACTGCAACAGTATTGTGTTACGAGTTCCGCATGACGTCGCTGTGACGTCTCCTCAATAGTTGAGCGTAATCTGATAATCATAACCTCAAATGACACACTTGTACGAAGTATTCTAATTTATTGATTTTATATGATTATATTTGTGTGTGAAGTGTGCAACATTTCACCTTTAGTTTTTATGAGCTTAAAAACTCTGATGGTATGACGACTTCTAATAAGCAAATTGGACCGGTTTCATAAGATGTTTCTCAATGGGATAGGTGACAGGCCCAGCTAGACACCCCAATTATGCCGCGTTTCCACCGAAATTACCCGGAACATTTGTACCAGGAACTTTTTTTCCCAGGAACTTTTTTCCCCCCAGACCTGTTGCTTTCTGCGTTTCCACCGCGGTGTAAAGTACCGGGTAGATTAGGCAAATGACTGGTGACGTAGGTCTGCGCGCGTTTCTCAATACAAAGTTCCTCTGATTAAAAAAAAAAAAAAAAAAAGTACGCTGATTTTGGACGTGCATCCTCGGTAGTTAGTTCAGACTTTGTGCATTCGACTGGGGAGTGTGATGTCTGCAACTACGCAAGTCCGGTAAATCTATAAACAGCAGCGTAACTATATACTATATATATATATATGATACTTGATAACTTCAGTCAGCTCGTCTTGGCTACTGCAATTTTCCCTACTGTATATTTACAATAAAACGAAATATGATATCAAATACCACTGCCTCCTTTCGTTTTCATTTAAGCATAATAACAACTGCAGAAATTTACTTAGGTCAGGGAAATGTGTATATGCAGCCATTACAATGAAAGAAATATTATATAGACTTGCCTTTTTTATTTTCATTTTAACATATAAATAAATTGAATACAGACCAAAGAAAACCTGTTAGATTTACCCCGCAGCTGAATTATATTTTATGTTTAACCACTAAAGACACATCAGAGCCAGCGGCGCATATCAGAAGGTCTATCCCAGGAGAGGCTGCTCTCTGCGGATACATGAGGACTGAGCTCCCGCTGATTGAGTGGATCTCACCGTCTACGAGATCGGCGAAACACATTTTTAAATAGGCGCTGTCTTTATAAATAAACCATAGATTTGAGTTTTAAACAACTACATTCTCGCCTGAAATACTTTTAAAATTACATTTCATGACACAATAACAGTAATATTTGAAAATTATCCGAATAAATGGTGGTTGAACTATAACCAATGCTGCGTGAACTCAGATCGCTTTGGCTACTGCAATTTTCCCCTCAGTATATTTACAATAAAACGAAATAGGATATAAAATACCACTGCCTCCTTTCATTTTCATTTAAACATAATAACAGCTGCAGAAATGTACTTAGTTCAGGGATAAGTGTAACGTTATATACAGCCATTACAATGAAATAAATATTATATAGACTTGCCTTTTTATTTTCATTTTTACATATAGATAAATTGAATACAGACCAAAGAAAACCTGTTAGATTTACCCCGCAGCTGAATTATATGTTATGTTTTAACCACTAAAGACACATCAGAGCCAGCGGCGCATATCAGAAGGTCTATCCCAGGAGAGGCTGCTCTCTGCGGATACATGAGGACTGAGCTCCCGCTGATCGAGTGGAGCTCACCGTCTACGAGATCGGCGAAACACATTTTTAAATAGGCGCTGTCTTTATAAATAAACAACAGATTTGAGTTTCAAACAACTACATTCTCGCCTGAAATACTTTTAAAATTACATTTCATGACACAATAACAGTAATATTTTGAAAATGTTGATCCGAATAAATGGTGGTTGAACTCAACCAATCAGCATGTTTAGCGCCAAAGTCCCGCCCCCGAAAGTTCCGGAACTTTAAAAAAGTACCACCTCGCCAGCAGGGACTTTCTGGGGGGCATTTTTTTACCCGGAACTTTTATTTAGTTCCTGGTTCCTGCGGTGGAAACACACCAAGTACCGGACCAAGTCCCTAGTTCCTGGGTAAAGTTCCTGCGGTGGAAACGCGGCTTTAGGTGCTGACAATTGTTCCCTTTGTGCATATCAGGATGGTCAACCACCACTGGATCTTCAAGACTATTTTGTGTTGGAGGGAGAAGAATTATCCCAACAAGAGAAGATAAGAAGGTATTATCTCCCTCCCCATGAACCCCTCTTTATTATTGTGCTCCAACAAATTTTTTAACCCCACTTTTCCCCTGTATGTGACGTGTCAGCAGGTTTGAAATGGCATATACACACACACTGTATTATCTGGCTCAAGTGTACAAGAATCTGCAGCAGTATGAGAGATCTGGACAGTACTGTCACAGTACACTACAGAGACAGCTGGAGTACAAGCAGTTTGTGCCGCTTGAGTGGGCCATTAATGCAGCCACACTGTCACAGTACTACATCGCCAAGGTATGATGCATGTAGTGTGTGTTCATTTAGTTTTGGAAAATGCTCATGCAAACTGCCTTTTTCCATTGTGTGCTAAGTAATATGTTTATGTATCATGACTAGAGATGTCCTGATCATGTTTTTTGGGCCTCTGATTCAATATATATATATACATATATATATATGTGTGTGTGTGTGTGTGTTTATATATGTATATGTATATATGTATGTATATGTATACGTGTATATATATATATATATATATATATATATATATACATATATATACATATATGCACATACCTATATATGTATGTATATATATATATATATATATATATATATACACATATACATATACATACATATACATCTTCCTCCAGGAGGTGGCGACAACTGCCCATTTAAAAAACAATTTTTGTCATTGACCCAGACACAGACTCCTTCATTGATTTTTTTTATACTTATTTGTTAAATGAATATATTTTTTTAAAAAGACTTAAGCAATGAACATTTTGTCAGAACCAATAGTATATATGTTATTTTGTTTAGTTTTCTAATCTTTTTTTTCCGTCAGATTCTATATAAATACGAACATGATTATCAATTTATCCAAAATCATGCAGCTTTAGTTTACAAGTTGTTTACTGCTGCATATAATTCATTAAAACAGAAGTTTAAATTTATAAAGTACAAGATGATTTCAAAATGCACCTACATTTTTAGCATTTTGTGTTTTGCATTTGAATAAGACTATTTTGCCTATATATTTCAACAGTGAGGATTTATTTTAAAAAGTAAAAGAATCTTGTCGTGAAAAAAATCACTCATAATATATGTATGTATATATATATATATAAATGTATATATATATATATACTGTATATACATTTATTTTGGATGCAATTAATCGTGATTAATCGATTTGACAATATATATATATATATATATATATATATATATATCTACAGGCACGCATACATTGGTAAATGAATGGTAGACATTGTAAACAGTGGTCAAATCATAAATATGATACTACTGGTATAGTACTACTGGTATACTAATATGGTATATGTACAGTAAGCAGAATAAATTAAACATAAAGGGGAAAAAGTGGAAATAAGGTTAGAAAGCATGAAGCTAGCGAATGTCAGAATGTTAGTCAAGTCTTGAAGCAAGATGCAACCCAAAGTCAGAAGGCAGATAAAAATAAACGATAAATAAATTACTTTCAAATGAAGTGGAATCTCGAATGTGTCTGTAAGGCACTAAAACAGACCTCATTGTTCATTGCGTATCACACACACACACACACACACCTGAGCAGCTTTTTCTTTTCTGTTATTGGTAAACCTACTGGAAGGTTCATAGTTATAAAATTCTTAATCGGCCCTGATCCCAATCCTTGAGATTGGCTTGGGACATCCTTAATAATGACCTCCATGACTCTGTAGTCAAGGTCATAGTTATTAACTTTGCCTCTGTTGTCGTTGTATCACAGACACGGTACATGGAGGCTCGTCACTGTTTGGCTGCGGCGAGTGTCATTGCTTCTCTTGCAGGAGAAATCCCCTCAGAAGCAGCTGCCAAAGAAAGTGGGTTTCTGTGTGCTGTTCATTCTTTTTATATTGTTGGATGTTGTGTATTTCACAAAATTTCAATTGCTTTACTGAATGCCATGTGATGGTTGCTACATGAAAACCAAACTCCCTAATTTGAGCCCTTTCACATCTGGCATTAGTTTTACTCATAATGAAAATGTGATAATACTGTATTTGATTATAATAGTACTGAAACAATGGCATTTAACAAAACTCTGTCTGTTATTGTAACACCCAAGCTTGTTGGTTGTTTTACATTTCATCAGACCCTGAGGTTGTACAAACCAACAAATTGTGGTTTGTACAACTTTGGCCAACAATACAGAACCTCAAACATACAGAGATAATATTTAAGCTAGTTATGTCCAGAGACTCCATGAAGTACAAAAAAGATAAACCTACTGAACATCTTTGAAAGATCTAGAATAGTGTTACAATGCTGCATTTGAAGCATGGGTCTAATGATGTTTACAAATGCAGAGTCAATGTAGTGTATATAAACTACCATTCAACTACCAAGTCAGTGTGATTTTTATGACATATAGACAGTATATTTTTTAATTAATAATTTTATTGAGAAAAGATGCGTTAAATTGATTAACAATGACAGTACAGAGATTTATAATGGTACAAAATATTTCTATTTTTAATAAATCCTGTTCTTTTGAAAAATTTCATAAGAATTATCCTAAAAACAATATTAAGCAGCACAACTTTACTAATATTTCAGCATTGATGAAACAACAAATTATTATATTAGAATGATTTCTGAAGGATTGTGTGACTGAAAACTAGAGTAATGGCTGCTGAAAATTCAGCTTTGACATCACAGAAATAAATTACACTTTGTTTCTTACACTTTTGTTAAATATGTTCAAATTTGTAAAAAAGCATAATAAATCCTAATGTCCCAAAATAAAGGCTTTTCCAGCTTTCCTTTTATCTTCATAGCACGTTATTTAAAATAAATACATGTAGGTTTGAAATGATATAAATTACAGTGAATTATTATGAATGTTCCAAAAGGTGATGCTGAATGCGAAAAACGTGAAGAGCTCCTGCAGAAGCGATCTGAAATTGCCAGATGCTGGATTAAATATTGCCTTAATCTGATGCAAGATGCTAAAAAACTTCTTGAGGTAGCAATGCATTTTCCTTTAACATTTCAAGAGCTTTGACTTATTACTTTGGCCTATCTAAGCATTTTCCATTGCTTCATAGGATAATGTCGGAGAACTCGACTTAGATCGGCAGGAAGAATTGAAGAGGGCACGTCAGAATGAAGAAGAAGATAAAGAGAAGGGAAGAAAAAGTGCCATCCTTTTTGGTTCAAGTGATACCTTTGACTCCATTTGCAGCCTGGAAGAGAAAGTAAGCAGCATGCTTCCACTAGACTTTGAAGAAGCCCGTAGCATTTTTCTGGTTGGTCAAAGCTATGTAGCCCAGGCCGAAGAGTATTTCGCAATGGACGGTCACGTGACAGATCACATTGAGATCTTGCAGGACCATAGCGCTCTCTTGAAGGTCCTGGCCTTCTTTGAACAGGATCTAGAACGCCGCTGTAAAATGCACAAACGTCGCGTCGACCTGCTGGAGCCAGTCTGCAAGGATTTAAATGCTCGGTACTATCTGTTAATCTGCCGACAGCTGCAGTTTGAACTTGCAGAAACCTGTTACGAGATGATGGACCTGAAGTTGGCTGTGGCCGACAAGCAGGATCAGCCAGATGTGCACACCATAAAGAAGTTTAACCAATTGTGTTCCTCCTCAATGAAGTATTATCAGATGTTCCTCGACTCCATCCGCTCACCAGAGGGGAAGTTTCCTGAAAAGCTCGAGGAGGACCTGTTAAGGCCGGCGCTGGTGGCCAAATTCCGTGTCGCCAGATTACAGTCCAAGCTTATTTCCAGTAACCTGGCCGCCCAACTGGAGAATCTCAACCACTCCCTGGAGTCATACAGTTTCATAGTGCAATACTGTGAGGAGAACCCAGAAGCCAAGAAGGCTGTTGAAACCGAGCTAGAGTTGAGTAATGAGATGGTCTCCCTGCTTCCTCTTAAGATCAACAGAATTCGATCCAAAATGGCCTCCTGCAACTAACAGGCTGTTGAAAACCATTCATTGTTGTCCTGTCGTATAAATACAAACACCTGACAAACATAGACTACCCGTTGTTCATTGCCAGATCTAATGAGCCTTCCTAGGACCACCTTGTAAGAAACTCCTTCAACTGGAGGACCATTTATCACAATCTCTTGTGGACTGATGTAACTGCATGATTTACCGTAACTAATTTATTTTCATTGTGCAATGTACAATTGTATTTAATGCAGTAAAATGTTTGTTTCAAATATTAGGATTGGTATGTTTAGCTGGCCCAAGATTTAACATATAGCTGTATATTAAAGAATTGTATGCCAATAAATATGGATAATAAAAAGAAAAAAAATCATTGTTTTGTCTTATTCAGTCAAAATTCAGCTTATTCATAGAATTTTAAAGGAATGGTTTACCCTGAAATCAAAATTTGCTTAAAAAGTACTCACCATCAGGCCATCCAAGATGTGGACAAGTTTGTTTCTTAACAGATTTAGAGAAACGTAGCACTACGTCATTTCATCTGCTGTAAATACTGTAGGTGCCATCAGAACGACAGTCCAAACCGCGATTAAAAACATCACAAGAATCCATAGTATCTTACTCCAGTTCATAAAATAAACTTTTGTGCTGTACAAAGCTGCATGTTTGTAAGAAGAAGAAAAAAAGGCATTTTAACTTTTAAGTCATCTATAATCCAATGCTTGCTTCAGTGAAAAGGTCCATCTTCTGTCCTCTTACATCAAAATCCACCAACATGTTTGTTTAGAAATGTTTTTTAGACTGTTTTCACAAGTAAACGGTGTTTGATCTGTGCATATTTCTCTCCTAATTCAGACAAGAGTACTTTTGACTGGATAAAGCAATATTATGGATAGACGACTCAAGTTAAAAACGTTTTAATGTTTGTGTAAACTATTCCTTTAATTGTACTTTTCCATTTACATACACACATGGCTTAGTTAAGCAGCCATCATTCTGCAGCCACAGCCATTATAGCTGGCAGATTATGCGCCTGAATGCAAAGAGGAAAGTACCAGAGACTACATTGCTTGTGCCATTGAATTGAGTTCATGTAGCAAAAATACTTAGAATTTCTAGTGGTTGAATGGAAAAGAACAGCATTTATAATGTAAGCTGATTTCACAGAGAGAACTGTGCAACTAACGGCTGTTTTCAACAGACGGTTGACCCGCAAAGTATAACCTAAACTTATTGCATTTCCTTCTCTAAATATTTTGGTAATACCATTCTGGTGCTTCTCTTTATTGTTATGCTATATGTGATAAACAACTCATTTCAAATAATTACCAGGATAGATATGGTTGTATGCCGTGTTATCACAAAAAAAAAAAGAGAGATAAGAGACTTGCTGCAGTTTAAAATGGTTTATTAAATACATTTTTACTCACATTTTCATGCATTAATATCCAGTAAACCTCAGTGGTTTTGTGTCTATAATAATCCTTTCCGTTTTAGGTGAGGTTAAACTAAAGAAAGCTCTTGTGTGGTTGTTATAGTCACAAAGAGAGAAATGCACTGAATGTTGTCATAGCTTTAACTGAGTAACCATAAAGAAGAGATCCAGAGAATGCAGGGTTTTTTCCAAAAAGGATATAGCATTATGTGTTTTAGTCAACTCTCTGCAAGGAACAATATGTCTTGCTCAGAGGAAACTCTACCAAACCGAAATGACATGCTCTGTTCTTGAGATATCTGATCATTATGCTTGAAATATGAGTAAATGTCCTGTGTCTGTGTGTTTGGGACTCTTTCTCTCGGTCATCTTCAGTCTGAGGAATAAACAATCTTCAGATGCCGAACTTAGCCAAGAGTTAAGTATACAGTTTGACAGACACCAAACTCAATGTACATTCCATCTCAGTGCCATTTAAAACATGAAGATTGTTTAGAAACTTCTTCATGCACAACTGCGTCTTTGAGTTTTAGGTCTCCTTATTATCGGAATCAGTTGTCGATCATTTCCATAGGCCTACGTTATATTTAATGCTGTACATTAAGTCCAGTCTTAATTTGTGTCATCAAAGTAATCATACTTGAAAACTGATCAGAAAGTGATTAGTCCGGCTGCTACAGTGTGGCCCAATTAGCAGTGTTATCAGAAACAGAAACTCCCCAGCAGACATCACAACTTTCACAACACAATACTTAATAATCTACTCGACTGAATTTCCCAAACTTTCCTTTTGCTTATGCATATAGTGAAAAACTCATGCTGTGTGATAAAAGGAGAAACCCTTGTCATTTCCTGAGTGTGCAAAACCCACTTCCTGCAAGCCATGACAGCTTTGTATCAACTGTGTTGACACTGTTACATACTGTGCACAACACTGCTCCACTATAGTTTATCGTTTCACATATATTAAAAAAATGTATTCATATGCTTATATTTATAGTAACATATTGCATATCCATCTCACTTCAAAAGACAAAAATATTTTATGTACAGTATAGACCAAAAGTTTGGACACACCTTCTCATTCAAAGAGTTTTCTTTATTTTCATGACTATGAAAATTGTAGATTCACACTGAAGGCATCCAAACTATGAATTAACACATGTGGAATTATATACATAACAAAAACGTGTGAAACAACTGAAAATATGTCATATTGTAGGTTCTTCAAAGTAGCCACCTTTTGCTTTGATTACTGCTTTGCACACTCTTGGCATTCTCTTGATGAGCTTCAAGAGGTAGTCACCTGAAATGGTCTTCCAACAGTCTTGAAGGAGTTCCCCAAGAGATGCTTAGCACTTGTTGGCCCTTTTGCCTTCTGTCTGCGGTCCAGCTCACCCCTAAACCATCTGGATTGGGTTCAGGTCCGGTGACTGTGGAGGCCAGGTCATCTGGCGCAGCACCCCATCACTCTCCTTCTTGGTCAAATAGCCCTTGATGCCTTCAGTGTGACTCTACAATTTTCATAGTCATGAAAATAAAGAAAACTCTTTGAATGAGAAGGTGTGTCCAAACTTTTGGTCTGTACTGTATATAGTATTGTCATGTTTCATTTATCAACACATGGACAGTCTTACAAGTAATAGACATTGAGTAGTAAACACATTACAGTATTTCTTTTGGTTTGTTAAAAATACTGTTGTTGTGTTATCAATCCTGCAGAATTTTGCATTAATGTTTTCCAAATAATCTAGCGGGAATGACACTATAACTGGAAGTAACCTAATTTGGTAAATGTATGGGTGATTCTGCAGAATTTAACCTCTGTGGGCATTTGGTTAAAATTGCTCAACATCTCGGACATCTTGCAACAACAAAATGTAAAGACTGTGGTTGCATGAAAAGATTTTCATAGAAACTGATGGTGACCATGCCGTGGGGCAATGGCTTTCAGGATGTTACAGCATTTACTGCATTTGTTGCTCAAGTCTTTGCCTGACACACTAGTGTCACAATAATGATTTATAATAGAGTACAGATTCAAAAAATAAAAACAAAATCACTGAATTTCACTTTTTTTAAAGATGATAAAAAATGGAAATTAATTTTAGTAAAATATCTTATCTTACATTTGTCAATCACTTTTAGGCTCTAGCTTTCAGATGTTTTGCTCAATCCTGTTGTGTATTTTTAAAACGACGGTTGGATTCGTTTGAGTATTAGTAGGCTAATACTCCGTGTTTTTTTAGGATTGAGTGTTGAGAGACCTTGCCAACCGTTCTGCTGTATGCTGCTTTCAGGAAACAATGACGCACACAGGGGCAGGGTCTGCTACTATTGAACTGGGAAAAGTTCTTGTCTGACGTTCATTTGAAGACATTTTCTTTCGCATCTTCTGCTTGACAGGGACAATAGAATGGGATTTTACCACAGAATAACTTTGGCACTGGCAATAATATGTCTTTTTGTGGACAGCGGACTGGGTAAGGTTTTTTAACGCGTTTTAAGATCAGATGTTAAAAAAGATGATAAAGTCGAAGGTTTAAGGACTGTTACGGAAAGTGTTTCTAGGTTTTAGAAACTGCGTGTCTTCAAGCAAAGTTCAAAGGAAATCATTATAAATTATATTTTACTGAAATCAAATCAAATAAATTGAAGTAACTTTCAACACCAGTAGTTATGTCAAATCAATAATCTCTCAGTTATACTGAAAAATATTAAATAGTAGCTTAGCCTCAACCAGCTCTGTTAGGATTAAACTTGACATGATGACGCTTTTAATTTGTCAATTATAAATAAATAGCCTAAATAAAAATAATTGACGTATACAAATTCACTATACCGAGCGTTTCCCTTAGGCTACTGATATTCATTTGTAGATTCAATGTTTTGTTTGTTTGTTTTTAATAAGTGTGGAATTCATAATTAATTTGCTTGTTTCCGAATTCCGGTTCATTAACGGGTCTGTCAACTAATCTTTTAGGCCTACATTTATACATTTATACATACATTATACATTTTATATATATATATATATATATATATATATATATATATATATATATTTTTTTTTTTTTTTTTTTTTTTTTTTTTTTGACAAATAGCTATGTGTGTTCCCAGAGAATACTTTTAATGCTTCTTAGGAGGAAATATTTAGATTATTGTATCTTATTGCACATAGGCTAGGCCTACTGTGCTCGGCAGGCTGCTGTCGATTAAATAATTTTATTTCAACAGTAGAGATGGGCCTCCGGGCTATTGGTCGAGATGTGTGGTTTTGAATCACTCAAACGAACCTGGTCATTAGAATCATTCGTTCGGATTTCGCAATACACAGCAACGTGAAGCTTGGTTTTGATTCACTAAAAAGAATCGACTCTTTAGAGTTGTTAGTTTGGGAATCGGACTATCACAGCGCTATAAGTTCAGTAGCGGTGTTGTTACGCCTCTGGATAACTGTAGCAGGAAATTGTTTTATAAAGAGAAAAAATGTCACATAGCACGATATTCTTCGGCGGAATTCATATAATACATAATAAAAATAGACAAACAAGCAGACAATAAATACAGTATATAATGCATAATGTAGTATATATAGGCCTACAAAAAGACTTAAACGCATTGAATCGATTTACAAATGACAACATAGACTAGATAATTAAAACACAGACGATATTTAAGTAATCTGGGATGTTCATTATTAAAAAATAATTTGAGGATGGTGTTAATGTCTGACAAGCCCTCATCTGTCATTCTTTATTATCCCTGAACACAGGAGCCCCACTCACAGGAAGATATATGTTCGTGAAATGCAACCCGGATCTTAAGAATGCAAACTGTGTCACACAGGTGGGCCCCTTGGTGCCCCTATCAGGGAAAAGCTCTCGACTTCCACCTTCTGCTGCAAAACACATGTAAGTTGGCTGTTTATTCATATATAAATATTAATTTATATGCATCTATGTCTAAGATTAGTCACAGCTAACAGGATGCATGCATGCTACTATCAAAAATGAACTTTCATTTTGAGTAGATTTTGTTTTAATAACACAACAAAAAAAACACAAAGCCACTGTCCCTGCATGTCATATATTGGGTTACATCTTAATCATCCAGCAATAGTCTTAATAATTTCCAAATCTTGTCAGAGGAAGCTGGAGTTTTTACATACTCGTATAGAGCTTTTAAAGAAATCCCTCAGGGATGTGTTAAAATAACAACCAGGAAAGTAGACAAAAGACTCTGTAAAATAGAAAGAGTTGTAAGATATTTTTTTTTTCCCTACAGGAAGTACTGACTGCTTCCTCATTAAGTATTATAGAAAATGGAGGTTAGATAAGAAGTAAAAAAAAAAAAAAAAAAATGAAACTTTGAAAAAATATATGCTGAAGTTGTTGAAAGTCGGGCGCATTTCCCGAATCACTCACGTTGTGACATACTGATTGTGAAGCTTCACCACATGATTCAAATCTCTTTTATTGTTTTCCTGGCAGTGCAGATCATTTCTGCTGAAAGTAGTTCTTGCAAAAATTATGTTTTTCTGCAAGGTTTTATTATGTCAAATATATACGTTTAGTTCTCATTCCTACAACTACAAATGTTGTGTGTTAGATAAGGTGCTTTCACAACGTGATTATGATTTTATTGATATCAATGAAACACCAATGTTTTTTAAATAGTTTTACTCGCGCTGAATCACTTCCTTCCACAAATCAATCACAGAGACATCACAGCAGCTGTAGCTCCTCAAAATGTTCATGATCTTCATAACCGGGAAACATTATATCTCACAGATCAACAAAATATTATAATATTAGACATATTTCTCAGAAAATTAAAGAGATATTTCTCCCACACATGACAAAATTTAGATTTTGAAAGCATTATTGATTATTGATTGATTTATTTAATTTCATACTATTACTATTGTTATTATTATATATGTTTTAACACAAAATAAGTTATTCTGAATAATGCTGGAAACCAGATACTGCTTGGTAAAATGATGGCATCAACAATGTTGGTAAACAGTTTCTAGTCTCCTTTTATTGCCATAGTTTTTTTTTTCTTTTATTTTCCCATTGTGAACAACTTGAGTGTGAATAAAGGACGGAAATTAATTTTTTGAGTGAAATGAGTGTTACATCTCCCAATATCTTCCCTAAACTAAAGTACAGTAGGTACTCTGCAACCTTCTACAGTACTTGTCACAAGGACTATGCTTTTTTTTATTTAGACATTCCATTTAGTTTTTTGAGTCTGGATTGGGGAAGTCAGTGGGATGGTTAAGAAATGGGCTCTTTATGTTCTCAGAATTACAGGAAGGGCTGAGAGGATGTTGGAGCGCTCTAGAGTGACTTTGTGCTTTTGTTTCCAACAGATTCCCAGTTAGCACAGAGGAAGCCACTCCTGAGACAGAGGAGCAGTCAGGAGAGGGTTCAGGCAACTCCGACACCTTCGCTCCGTTTAGAACCATGGATCAGCGGATGATGAGAGACGCTCCAGTGCCAACAAGAAGCCAACAAGAAGCCAACAAGAACGAAGAGGAGGGATCGGCTGTCGAATCCAGTGGAGACATCTATTTATCCCAATATGATTCAACTCGGAAAACAGATTGGCTTTCTGAACAGGATTTGAAAGAGGAAAACATTATTGCATAAAGGGCTACATTACATCTCATGTGCTTTTTCTTTTTTATACAATATAAGCCATATGGGATGGTGCTGTTTTGGTCACAGATTATTAATAATTAATATATATTCTTAAAATGTGGCATGCTCTGCAAAGGTTTATTATATTCCAGTTTCCATTGTAAGGATCTATTTTTATCTGCTCTTCATCTTTGAAACTTTATATTTTTATTATTTTATTTACTCTTAATGTCCACAGTGTGACCCATGATCTGTATTAAAACAATATTTGTAATTTTGGGATGGAAATAGGCAATTGAAATAAAATGTTTGGATAGCAAAAAGGTATATTTTTGTATTTGTAATATATTTTGAACTTTCCAAAAAAAAAAAAAAACTTTCATACTATAAAGCATTTTGTCTATTATTTTAAGCATTTAACCCATAAAAAGGAGGAATGAACTGTATTGAACAAATGCTTTAAATATGAGATGAGCTCAGCTGTTCAGGCTTCCTGTTTTACCAGAAGTGAGATCACGTTTGATCACACTTTGGCTATATCTTGTGCATTTCCGGATTCACATCTCATGACCTGTTTCTCAGCATCTAGAGTGCAGACATACAGTTTAGAATCATTCTGTATTTAGAGCAACATTATACAGTTATTTTCAAGAGGTGCAAATGTGCAGATTCAAAACAATGGCATGTGGTTACGATGATACAGTGCCTTCAGAAAACATTTACTGTACACCCACATATAATTTCTGTTACACCTTCTAAGTTACACCAACGCAGTCAAATATTTTTCTTGCTTTAAATTCAACACTTGTAACTCTCAGGAGCAAAAGGGAGATTTTCATCTGGATTCAAAGCTGGACTTTCATGGGGCCATTTCTGAAAACTATTCTTCACATTGCTAGCAAACTCCACCAAGTGGCAGTCACTCTTTCAAGAGCTGAAGAGATCAGTATCTCCGGTTTGTTGCAGCTCCATTAGTGTAGTGGCTGGCCTTCTGTTCCCCTCTGACCATCGCTTCATTTGGATAGCTGGCCTGATGTCAGAAGAAGTTTGTGTTGTGTAATGTTTCATCTGCTGTGTAACACGTTCCACTCCTTCAAGGGAAGTTCAAGAAAAAAGTTCATTAAATAATATATAGAAAAAATAAATGAAATCATGCTTTTAAATATTACTTTGCAACACAAGTCTGAAAACATGTAGGATTTTCAGAGCAGGTTTAAATGTTTTTTTTTATGCTTTTTTTTTTTTTTTTTTTTTACAATAGTAAGGTGTGTAATCACAATATATGGGGTATATTTACCACAATGGAATATGCCATTCAGTTTTCTACTAAAGGCTTTTCAGTAAAATGTAAACAGTAAATTTATAAAG
Organism: Carassius auratus; assembly: GCF_003368295.1. Classification (NCBI taxonomy): domain Eukaryota; kingdom Metazoa; phylum Chordata; class Actinopteri; order Cypriniformes; family Cyprinidae; genus Carassius; species Carassius auratus. Next base: position 14,475,566 of record NC_039255.1, on the reverse strand, counting down.
AACATAAAAAATTAATGAAACGTCACAAATACATCATAAAATTATTCTGGCCACCAGATTTTTTTTTTTACTTAATACATTTTTTAATTCAGTTATTAAAAATAATCACAACAGACTAAGAGCCTGAATAATGCCTGAAAGTATACAAAATAAAAAAGTGTATTTTTTTTTTTTTTTGTTACCAATCTGTTACCAACATTACGTGCATGGAAAAATATATATTTTTTTTATTATTACAACAACATGAATATATAAAAACTAAATGTATGTAAAGGAGTGTGTGAAATGTATTAATAATACTACTACTAATAATGTCTAGATGCATGCTATTGGGCTTTTATTTCTTTCTTTATCCAACAGCTACAAATGATTATACTAATTATGGGATAAAAAATAAAACTAATAACTAAGAAAGTATGAACAAAAACCTTACCAACATATCAATGTTAAAAAAGAAACTTTTATTTTGAAGTTCAGCAGCCTGGTTAATGTTTCCGCGCTCACTCGCGGTGTCTCCGTCTCCGTCGGTCGCAGTCCGTTCAGGAACAGGGATCCAGCGGAAGCTGTACTGAGGAGGACTGCGATCAAGCTAAAGCCACGGAGCTGAAATGGTGAGCGTTAACTCAGACTGCAATTCATGGTTACATTTTTTGCTCTTACTACACCACTTGCCTTACTCCCTCTAAAAACAAAAGCTCACGATCCTGTCGAACATGTTTACAGTGTTTCCAGTCTAAAGTAGGCCATGGAAGTCGTGAAGGATTGGGTGTGGAGGCTGCTTATTATCAGTCAGCGATAAAACACCGAGGAAACACAGTAAACAGACTCTAGTGACTGTAATAATGGGCTCTAATGGAGCATATGTATATTCTGAGCTTGTTTAAAAAACGTACATCCACGCAAATCCACCAGGACCTTTAAAAACAGCTGAAGGTTGAATCCAAACTAGTTAATGTTGTTTTTCACTTAAATGAAGCTGTTTGTCAGTTACCATTTTGCACACACTGTGTAATGTTTCTACAGAGCTTCCTCTCTATGGGTCTTGAGCAATGCTGCACATGATCGATGTTTTCGCACTGCGTCAACGTTTGCTTTAGCTATTCCATAGATGTGATTATATTCGTATTGAGACATATTGAACTGTTAAGATAATACTAACATATGTTAATGTGTTAAAGTACTGTGTAAAACAGATGAAGCTTTAGGTTTGCTGATATTTTCACCTATTTGTGAAGTAGGACCACCAGTTACTTAGTCACCCCCAATAGTTATGTCATATTGTTAACAATTTTTCTATATATTTTTATAGTACTGCTGCACTTTACACAAATTATGTACAAATGCCTGGACTCATACAAAATGTTGCAACCTGTTACCAAAATTGGGATGTGCCTAAATATTTTTTTTTTTAGCTTTTAATATTCTCACATCGAGTCTAAACTAAGGTTTGAAGTGGGTCAAAGACAAAAACGGATTTTCAAGCATCAAAACAAAAAAGCTTAATACAGTTTTTTTTTTTAATTATGCTTATTTAGCTTATTTTTTTTTTTGTTGTTGCATAAAACATAATGACTATCATACATTTTTTACCATCATTTACTGAAGACACCAACTAAAATGCCATTCAGTGTAACAATAGTTCAAATGCCAAAATGTTTTGTCTGGTCTCTTTAGAACAAGAAACATCTGGTGACATTAAAAGAAATTTAAAAAGAAATCCCAACCTTCAAACCCCAATTTTTTATCATTTAAAATATAGTCAAATTTATTATGCTCACTTTTTCTTTTTACACATTTTAAGTACGGGTCAGAATTAATATGTTGCTTTATTTTTACATCTAAGTTACAGTCTGCTACACTGAATGCAATGGAACATTATTTCACAGATATTTTGACATTTTATTTTTATTTTAAAGTAGACACTCTACTTGCATTTAATGTGCTTTGTATATATGTAAAATCACTTTTGTACATTTAATTTGATGCATACCCCAAAATGGATGTCTCATCTTTGACTCGAACACAAAGTATATGAAATGAAACATGTTAGTTGACATGAGATGAAAATTCACCATATGTTTTCTAAATGCATTATAGATTTTTTTTTTGTAAATTATTCATACATGCATATAATTTGTTAATACATTTTTTTTTTTTGTAATTTATTAATCAAACTTAACTCTAAACTCTGCCCCTTTCTTACAATCATACTTAAGATCGCATACAGATCTGCCATCATCCTATCAACAACTGGTGAATGGAACAAAGTCCCGTCCTAATTTTTTAAAAACAAATTTATCATCTGTTTAACTTAATTATACGCCACAATATGGAAGAAAATATTTGTTGCTACTTCCTTTTTCATCATGACTTTAATAATATAAAAGAAATTCACAGAATAGAATGTAACTGATTTAAATGAAGTCACCACTCAGCAGTGACTAAAGACATGAATATGAATTGAATCCTTAACTTGGTTAACAAGGTGAATTGAAAAAAATCTAAAGATGTTGTGTAATTCTTTCAGAGTTTCCTTGGAGGTCTGTTTGGTCCTGTGTGTGAAATCGATGTCGTTCTGAACGATGCTGAAAGCAGAAAAACAGCCGAGCTGAAGACTGAAGATGGGAAATTGGAGAAGCATTATCTGTTTTATGATGGAGAATCCGTTTCAGGAAAGGTGAGCGAGTAGACATCTCCTGTGCGAGTCATTTCCTACAGTCTCATTTCAAAGACAATTGACATGCATTGTGTTATGTCACCCCAAGGTAAATATCAATGTGAAACAAACAGGCAAAAGACTTGAACATCAGGGAATTCGCATTGAGTTTGTAGGACAAATCGGTGAGTTAGCACAACACATTCAGTTATTCTCTTTCTCAAGGCATTCATGCAGCAATCCAGCTTGAGGTTTGCAGTTCAACTGTGCTGAGAGCCTCGGAGAGCATGTGGTTGTCACATGGAAATTGGAATGTTTTTTTTTTTTTTTTTTGGTGATTGTGCCCAAGTTGAACACATTATGAAGGTCAAAAAAGTAAAACATATCCAACACTGTAATTTTTTTCAAGTTGTAAATAAACACACATTATTGGATATTTTTACAACTTCACAATTCCACATTTAATTCAGTTTATTACTTGCAATTATTTTGTAATAGTTTGTGAAATTGTAAGAAATCATTAGTGATTCTTATTGTCTCAGCAATCTCAAAACTGCTGCTTACAATGTCTTTTTGTCCAGACTTCATAAGAACGTGTGTGTGTGTGTGTTTTCCCATCACGCAGAGCTCTTCAGTGATAAAAGCAATACACATGAGTTTGTAAACCTTGTGAAGGAGCTCGCTCTGCCCGGCGAGCTGACGCAGAACCGCAGCTATGACTTTGAGTTCATGCAGGTGGAAAAGCCATATGAGTCTTATGTTGGAGCGAATGTGCGATTGAGGTTAGTGAAGGCTTTTTTTTTTTCTTCATCATGGCTAAGTTTGGCCAAACACTAATGAGAAAGATAACATTATTTGCCTTTTGACTGCTGCTTTAGGACACAGTTCTTCTTTCAAATTTGGCTTTAATTTAAACACTTGATCTTTTTCTAAAAGTCAGACAAGATCATGTGCTTTTTCATACCTCTGCAGGTATTTCCTTAAAGTTACAATTGTGAGGAGGCTGTCTGATTTGGTAAAGGAGTATGACCTCATTGTGCATCAGCTGGCCTCCTACCCTGACGTCAACAACTCTATCAAGATGGAAGTGGGCATTGAAGACTGCCTACATATAGAGTTTGAATATAATAAGTCCAAGTAAGTGCACTTAAAACTTTACTATTGATTTAATCCTAGTTACATAAAGTGAGTTGCTGAGTAATTCTAAGTATGTGTGGATTCATTGGCTTAAACTTATTAGTCTAAATGATTTTGAGCTAACAAAAGTCTTTTTGCCTATCAGGTATCACCTCAAAGATGTAATTGTGGGTAAAATCTACTTCTTACTTGTACGGATTAAAATCCAACACATGGAGCTTCAGTTGATTAAGAAAGAAATGACTGGAATTGGTATGATGTTATTTTGTGTTAAGTTTTATATACATATGTGCATATGTTTTGAAAAAATATATTTATTATTATTATTATTTTTATTTTATTTTTACAATAACCAAAATTATTATTAAAAAAATTTTAGTCCTGTTTCTTTTACATGCTATTTATTTTAAATAATAACATTTCTTTATAAATGCTAGCATTCAAAAGTTTGGGGTTGGTAAGAGTTTTTGTTTTTTTGTGTGTGTGTGTGTTTTTCAACATTTTTAAGCATTTTTCCTCACCAAGGCTGCATTAAATACAGTAAAACAATACTATGAGAACAGTAATATTGTGAAGTATTATTACATTTTACATAAACATTTTCCATTTGAATCTGAATTTACTGCAGCCAGTGTCACATGATCCTTCAGAAATAATTCTAATATCCTGATTTAGTGCTCAATAAACATTATTAATTTATCAGTGTTGAAAACAGTTTATTTTTTCAGGATTCTTTGATGAATTGAGTTCATCAAAAGAGCAACATAAAAAAATTAAAACAGAGTTCAAAAGAACAATCATAAATAGCATAATAGAACATTTAATATTAAAATTGAATAAAAAAAAATGCCCCCAAACTTTGGAAAAATCGAATATTGTTTATTGTTTATTAAGAAATGTTATATCTTTCTTTTTTTCATAAAAAACCTAATCACTTAAAATTCATTAGTTTCTCATTTGATGTTGAATAATGTAATATTGATGAAGTGCATCATGTGACATGCTTCTTTAGGGCCGAGCACAACTACTGAAACAGAGACTGTGGCCAAATATGAGATTATGGATGGAGCACCAGTGAAAGGTGAGCTGCAGCTTCACACCATTTTCTGTATCATTTTGTAATTATATGAGTGTAGAGGAGTCTTTTAAAAAGTTGAATATCTACTACAGAAGGCACAGAGTACTAATGCCAGGTAGAAGATAAATAATTGACCTCACTCGTGAATCAGATTTCTGTGTAAACCATCCATTAAACCTTTCATGCATGAATCACATTCAGTTTAATCAGGGCTATTATAGTCAAATAAACTAAAGCATAAAAAAAGGTTTTTACTTGAAATAAAAAAAAAGAATGAACTTTTTATTTCAGCTAGTTGCTAAAGAATTCATTTAGTTTAACTTGATGTAATAGAATAACTACAACTGAAATTAAAAATGAATTAAAAGCTAATCAAAAAAAAAAAGACAAAACTCTTTAGCTAAAATACCAAATTGAAAAGTAATTCAAAATTTCCCAAAAAAATAAAACTTTTAATACTATTTTAAAGATACACTGGCTCAGTGCTTCATATAACATATATATTATATACTGCCAGTTTCATTATTTCATTATTCCTAAACTAATTTTTCCCCCTAAAAACTATTTCTAGGTGAATCCATTCCTATTCGCCTTTTCCTGGCTGGTTATGACCTTACAGCCACAATGAGAGATGTGAACAAGAAGTTCTCCGTCAGGTACTTTTTGAACTTGGTGCTTGTGGATGAAGAAGATAGGAGATACTTCAAACAGCAGGTACAGTGGTCATCAAATTTACAGTATAAAAATCATTTTGATCTATAAGAATTATATAAAAACTGTACTTTCAGTGTCTCTTTGTTCAGCAAGTCGAGTAGAATGTTTTGTGTTTTTTGTAGGAAATAGTTTTGTGGAGGAAGGCACCCGAGAAACTGCGGAAACGGAACTTCCATCAGCGCTACGAATCACCTGAGCCTCGGCCGAGTCTCTCTGCCGAACAGCCCGAAATGTGAGCGGGGTTTGGAAAGCAAGCAGCCAGGGACACACATGCCTCTCAGTGAGCAGTCGCAGGAGAGGAGAACATCTTCCACCGAACATACATGCAGATCGCTGTTCACATGGTCACCCCTCACAGCTTCTGGTGATGAACTGTGCCTGATTTGGCTCTGTCCTCCCTGCCGTCCACAGCAAGCAATCTGTTAGTATATCAAGGACACTTTTTAGAAAGCACTGGAGACAATGTAAGTAATATAGCACATCCTGAAGGTTGCACGCCTCCCTAGATGAAGAAAGGTTTTTAAAAGTGCACTCACTGGTATCCTCCATGTTCCACATAATAGAGCAGAAACACATAGAACTAAACACATTTTAACAAGCTTCCTCATGCATGCTAGCTGGAGAATCTGAGTGCATAGTAACAGTTAATAAAGGCAATGGGGTCCGTTTAAAAAGGTCAAGGAATGTAATGGCAGCCAGGCTACACTGTATTTGCAATCCACTTAATGTTGTAAAACATTTCTATTTAACTTATTTAACCATCTTTTCTGTTGTTTGTTTCTTAAATACCCTTTATGTCAAATGAAGTCTGTCCTTGAAATAAAAAGTATGTCTATATATATATATAAAATATTTAAAGAGGTTTGGGCTAGAAGCTTTATGAAACTAGGGCGGTTTGTGTAATTATATTGGGCACTTGTATTTAACTCGTCAGCCCAGTTTTGAATAACATACTGGCTTTAGTAGAAAAGGTGATTTTCTGAAATAAATCATTGGGATTGATTGCTAAATATCATCTTTGTTGCAATTACATTTCATAGTGTCTAAATTGTTAGACGCCTCAGATAAATAATGGAATTTTGATATATCCTTTGCATGTCATCCTGCTGTTTCCTAACAAAGGGGATGTTAACAATTTTTCATTCTTGCAAATATGCTGTTGCGTATTTTGAGGTTTGTGGATTAAATGTTTATTTGGACCTTTTCATCTTGAAACCGTTTTTGATTTCACTCTAAAACAAATGTATTCTCTTTTTTTTCTCCGTTCTTCTATTGCTTTGATTTTAAAAGTTCACACTACATTACTAATGGAAATGTCTGTGTATAAAGCTATTGAGTGCCCCAATGGAAAAGACTTTGTTGGAGAACTGATTGAATAGTTGTGCTACGGCAACAGAGTCATTTGTACATCTTGAAGATTTTTACATATCCAGCCATAGTTTGTTTATCTGCCAATGTCAAATAAAAAAGCAAGTTTATACTCTGAGCTACACTGTGTCTTTTTTTATAATATCAGTGTTATTATTGAGAGGTGCTAAAAAGCCATCTTTCAAACCAAGTTTTCTCTAGAAAAACTTGATTAATCTACCATAGTGACTTCTAAAACCTTGTTAACTAGTTTCGAGACTACTAATACAGTTCACTTGGACACTGGGTGCACCGGAAGGACTTTTGCATAGTTTGTGCTTGCTGTTTAATAATAATTTGAAACTTATAGTAGTGAGATGAAATAATAAGTAATTAATGAATTAGGTTGTATTATGCCTTGAACGTGCGGTTTGTCAAATGAAAGGATGGATGCTGCAGCTGCAGGCGCCTTCTGGAAAGACTCTCATTCTTTCAGGGCATTATGGGTATTATCTAGCCTTTGAACATGCATCAATTTTACACTTTTGTGATTGTGTTTGTCAAATTATTTGGAATGAGTTATGTACCTATCTCTCAGATAAAACAAATGTTAGAATATGTATCAACACTTTTGATTTTATTTTATTATAACTAACTGTTGGATTCATTATATTGTTAATCTTTTTATTATACTTGCCAATTTTTTTATTCATAAGTGTACATTTCTGGGTAAGAACGCAGTACTGTCAATTTTTCTGGTTGACTAATTCTTACGTTTTATCTTTGATGGGCATAAAAAAATAATTATTTTGGTTATACTTGTTTTTAAGTGTTGGTATTAATAAAAAATAAAAACATCAGTTGTACACTCGTTATTGCTGTGCATTGTGGGATTTAATGAGTGCACTTGATAATGTCCACTAAGGTTTCGGACACCATTAAAAATTCTGTCCCCTCACAGATCTGATTAGTGTCAAACCCTGCATGTAGTTCCAGTTTGTGCCACTTTCCAAAAATCATTAACCTTCAAGATTGCACATGTTATAGCTAACGCATTCTCTTGATATCATAGTCTATAATACACTTCATAGAATATGATATATTCTCCCTAACATTTGAATCATTAGTGAAATAAAAAGAAACAGGCATTACTTCGGGTACCAAAAATACTTGGGTCCTTCTGCATGTTGTCACGTGTAAGAGGAACTTGACCTCCTTGTCATAATAGAGGCTGGCACTGTTGCTGTAGCTAAACATAGTTAATTAAAATGATTTTATTCTGTTAAAACAATTGCACTCGATTAACGGAAGCTGAAAATGTCGGTAAATCGCTGTGTTTACTTATTGTCGCGCTCTCACTTCCGATCCCGGGTCTGTGCTGGCACAGCTTCTGTAGCAAACAGCACTACACTGCATCGAATAAGAAGGACATTTAAACAGTTATCAATTAGACATTCATCTACGAACAGTTCTTCGAGACCCCTGGACACATCCCTGTTTGTCCCGCTCACCGTCAGAAGTGATGAAGGGGACGGGACAGTCGGCGAGGAGCTGACGCAACCGCTGGACAAAGGTAAACTCAGTCTTTAGTAGTGTTGTTTTATAATCGATTTCTGTATGACTCACTTGTAGTTCTGGACATTCATATTAGCATCTGAATGTATCTTTAATATACCTCAACCTCATTTAACATCTGTATATGTAACCAAACTATAGATTTGACCATGCAGATGAAAATGACAATATTCGATTCAGTTAACTATTATAAAAAAAAAAAAACAGCCGATCGTTGTGTATTTACCCGTTTTAACAGGTGAACTTCTGAAGGTACTGAATAGATTCTACAAAAGGAAAGAAATGCAAAAACTGGCTGCTGACCAGGGGATTGATGGTAAGAATCATGAACCCATTATTACTACATGATCTTACATATGTAACACTGTATTTTGTCAAACACACCCATCACATTGTGTTGTTATAACAACACGCCCATCTAAAAACAATGCACGGAGAAGTATGTCAAGAATACTACTGTATTTTGCTTGACACAAAACATTTTTGTGATCGTGGTTTATTTGTTCTTCAACAGCTCGTCTCTTCCATCAAGCGTTTGTGAGTTTTCGGAAATATGTGCTGGAGATGAACTCACTGAATGCTGAGTTTCACATCATTCTTAGTGACATCTGTTGTGGAGCTGGTGAGTATTTACATCAGATACTGAACTGTCAATATCCATAAGAGAAACCCAACTCTATCATGTTCCTTTCCTCATTCCAGGTCACATAGATGACATTTTCCCATACTTTATGAGACATGCCAAAGAGATTTTCCCTATGTTGGACTGTTTGGATGATTTACGCAAGATCAGTGACTTACGGGTCCCAGCAAACTGGTACTGCGAGTTTCATCCACAGATTTAATACAACAATGTATACTTTCACATCAGTTTTAACACACAATGCTCAGAATTAGTCATTACACTTTGTATTTTTTTTTACCGTGCAATCTTTTGAACGTGATAAATGTGTGTTACAGGTATCCAGAGGCCAGGGCTATTCAAAGAAAGATTGTTTTTCACGCAGGACCGACCAACAGTGGAAAGACCTATCATGCCATCCAGAGATTCCTAGCAGCCAAGTCTGGAGTTTACTGTGGACCGCTAAAGCTGCTGGCCCATGAAATCCATGAGAAGAGTAATGAGGCAGTGAGTTTCTCTCCTCAGACTAGCTTGTCTTGGTTTCTTATGTAATTACACATTAGCTGTGAATGTTAGAGCCGCTATGTATGGTTTCCTTTTAGGGAGTGCCATGTGATCTGGTCACAGGAGAAGAGAGAATATTTGTTGATCCAGAAGGAAGAGTGTCTGGCCACATTGCATCTACCATAGAGATGTGCAGTGTCACAACTCCTTGTGAGTATAGAGAACAAGATTTTTGAACCTGTATGCGATACCTGTTGAGTGCTGATCTTTAGCAATCTAATGAAAATGCACAATTAATAAGTACAAAGAAATAGAAGTAAATATTAAAAAATATTTGACTTGACTGTTCTTTAATTGCTTATTCACTGTAACGCTACCTTGAGCTTGTGAAAAGGTACTGTGTAACTAAAACATATTATTATTGTTTGAATATTTTGTTTAGATGAAGTGGCTGTCATTGATGAGATTCAGATGATCAAAGATCCTGCCAGAGGATGGGCTTGGACGAGAGCTCTTCTAGGTGGGTTCACTTCTGGAAGTCACCAGAAACAGTATTTATTTACACATACAGTAGGGTTCAAATATTTGGGACATTTTTATTTATTTATTTATTATTGTTTTTCAGTAAGAAAAATAACAAGCTTTAGGAACTAAAAAAAAAGATAAAATAAAAAAGAATATATAACTAGTGGTCGACCAATATGTTGTTGTTGTTTTGTTGTTTTTTGACATCTGAGCCGATATCTTGAAAAGCGGGCAGCCCGATATTAAAAAAAAAAAAAAAATATTTAAGAAATTCGAAATCATTTGACAATGGATTAAAACTTAAATGTGTAAAATAAACATACTTTAGATGAAAAAGTATTTTTCATAAATTTTTTATAGAAATATAATTAAAAAGGAAGTAAACACTGTAACCAACAGGGCACTCCGTATTCTGGGAAGTTTGTGTGCACTGGGAATCATATTTTTCAAATAAAGCCAAGGTAACACTCATTTTACATACAGCACAACAGAGAAAATGCTTTCTATTACTAATAATATAAACGCAATTATGATAATACTTTATGTATACATTAATTCCTTTGTTTAACCGTTCTATCTGATTATTAGACAGACTTTTATCCGTATCAAGACAGAACTGTTAAAACACTGTGCCGAGAGCTCTCAGCGCTGTTAAAATAAAAGTCCCACCCTGAACACATCGGCCAAGCAGAAAAACTTATCGGCCAATGCCAATATTTGAAAAATACTTCGGTTGACCACTATATATAACTTTCTCTGTCATTAATCAAATAAGCAAATTTATGAAATTATGAATTGACTAAGAAATTTGATTTTTTTCACCTGAATATTGATTTGTAATGAAAACAAATTGATTGAATTAGTAATGAATGCAAATGAGTAGCATTTTCATAAATGGTCTCAGATTTTTTTTTGTAGACCCACTTATTTATAACTTTATTTTATTGTTTGGGTAATTTAGATTTCATATACATATAATAGATTAGTTATGTTAAAGATATATAGAGGTGCAAATATGAAGTTACTCTTTCTGAATAGGTTTGTGTGCTGAGGAGATCCATGTGTGTGGAGAAGCTGCAGCAGTTGACTTTGTCACTGAACTCATGTACACCACTGGTGAAGAGGTCGAGGTGAGTCTCAGCAGTTCCTACTGATGTTTACTGTTTGTACGTTTGTTTTGAAGTTAAATAATATTTCACTGTTTGTCTACTGGTGTGAGATACTGAAGCCACAAGTGTGTTTTTTTTATCTTTTAAGGTACATAATTATAAAAGGCTGACCCCTTTTTCAGTCTCAAATCATGCAGTGGAATCATTAGATAACCTGAAGCCAGGCGACTGCATCGTGTGCTTCAGCAAAAATGACATCTACTCGATCAGCCGGCAGATAGAAGTTCGTGGCCTGGAGTGTGCTGTCATTTATGGCAGCTTGCCCCCTGGTAAGAGTCCTTGAGTCGGTTTGTTCAAATGTGTCATAAGAGGAATTGTGTGAGGAAATTGAATTTATATTTATTGGTATATTTATGTTTTTTCTGTTTTTTTGAACTTGCTCTATTAATATCACACTGCCTTCCAGTCATTACATCAAAATAATGATGACATGGATACTAATGTAGCATTTTGATTGGCCAACAGGCACCAAGTTGGCTCAAGCAAAAAAGTTTAATGATCCAGACGACCCTTGCAAAATCCTTGTTGCCACAGATGCAATTGGAATGGGGTTGAACCTGTGAGTAATGTCTTAAAATAAAATAAAACAGTAACCTATTTTGACATTTTGACACTTAAAACCTTATCCCCGCCTTACTTTTGATCCTGAGAATTAAATTAATGGTTCTCAAACTTTTTGAGTTAAAAGCCCTCCATATAGGCAAAGATCTAGTATTTTATCCTGGAAGTATTGCAGAGTTCAAAAAACATAAAAAAAGGTAACTAGTATTAATACGTATATTAAATAGGGGTTTTCAATAAAAATACAGAGAGAAAATAAAAAGAATTAAGATATCAGTTGATATCGTCTTTGTTTGTTTTGTAGCATTTTAATTTAGATTAGGATATTTAAATGTATTAATTTAAATAGTTGCCCCCTCGGATGTTTGCTGAGGTCCTCTTGTGGACTCAATGTCTCCTGATTGAGAAAAATTACATGTAAGCTTCGCTTTAGCCTTTTGTGTCATTGCACTAATCTCAGCATATTTTGCACAACAGAGTTTGATTTCTTCAGCATCTTGATGAAAATACTGGTTCTTTGTTTCCTTCAGGAGTATTAGGAGAATCATCTTTAATTCTCTGGTAAAACCCAGTGTGAATGAGAAGGGGGAGAGGGAGCTGGACACTATTTCCACCTCACAGGCGCTGCAGATCGCTGGCCGAGCAGGACGCTTCAGCTCTGTGTTTAAAGAGGGGGAGGTCACTACTATGCAAAGGGACGACCTTCCTGTTTTAAAGGAGATCTTGGGGAAGCCTGTTGATCCTATTGAGGTAAGAATAATGTGATCTTATTATAAAAGAATATATGTTGTTATTATTTGTGTATTTCTCATGCACTCCTGATCTCAGACAGCAGGATTGCACCCCACAGCAGAGCAGATAGAGATGTTCGCCTACCATCTCCCCCAAGCAACTCTCTCAAACCTTATTGTAAGTCTAAAGATCATCACACAACTATTTTACTGATTAATAATCATATACTTTTAAACCATCACTTTATTTTCTATTCCTTTATACAGGATATATTTGTCAGTCTTGCACAAGTGGATGGAATTTACTTTGTCTGCAACATTGATGACTTCAAATTCCTGGCGGATATGATTCAGCATATTCCTCTGAATCTGCGGATCCGCTATGTGTTCTGCACGGCCCCAATTAACAAGAAACAGGCCTTCGTTTGCACATCCTTTCTCAAGGTGTGTGTAATAATCTCTGAACGAACCACCTGGAGCCCAAAACCTGAACAGCAAAGAAAAAAAAAAAAAAAGAATTACAGAGAACTAATAGAAGATGTTGAACATTTAGTGAATCGATTTGGTTAAGAAATTATTTATAAGCCAGTGGAAAATTGTATGTGAAAATTGTAGAGACATCATCACTGCAGGATTTCTAGAAAACTTTTCAGGCCTATAAACAAGGAAATTAATAAAAAAATAATAAAAAAAAGTTATATTTGGATGTTTTATAAAATTATAAAAAAAAAAATCCTTGCCTGGACATTAAAAAAATGGGGAAATTGATGGCTAATAATAATAATAAAAACAAAAGTGCGGGATCCCAAGTCGCTGTACCTTCCGGTCATTTGAATCGCTACTTAAAAAGAAATAAAGATATATTTGAAACAGTTCGATATTTTTTTTATTTTTATTTATTTTTTTATTTAAAAAAAAATATTTTAAGAAATGGGAAAACAAAAAACAAGCAGATTTTTCATATTTCATGGGTAAAAAATTTAATTATGCTTTATTTATTTTTCGAATGTGTGGGCATCATTTTAGCCTACTCGTTTTATTCTAGGCCTATTTATGAATAACCTCAAAAATCTAGCAAATTTTTTTTCTTCTGTTTCTTAAAACAAAATAATTTCTCTTTTTTTCCATTTCTCATTTTTCTATTTCTTTTAGTAGAAAGTAGAAAACCAAATGACCTGAAGGTCCATAGACTGAACCCTGTCACTAACATGTCTGCTGTTTCACAGACAATTTTTTTATAAAAAAATTATTATAATGGTATATTTGTATCTGTTAAACTGAAAATCAAAATGAAGGTGATTTAATAAGGTTGTAACAATTTACAATAAGGCTATTTTTGTTAACATTAGTTAAAGCAGTATCTAGTATGAAATAAAATTGGACAATTTTTGTATAGCCGTTTTCTAAATATACTTATGATAATAACATTTTCAACTATAAATTTGTTTTTAAAGGGGACATCGTATGCCCATTTTCCACAAGTTGGTATGATTATTTAGGGTCTTCAAAGCCCATAACAAACTGGCTGCGTGTTTTCTTTTCAGATCTTCTGAGCTGGCAGACATGCCATAAAAATTAAAAAAAAAAAAGTTATCCAATGTACCCTTTTAAATAAAGTAATATCTATCAATAGTATATATAGTATAGTAATATAATTATTATTATAACAATCACAGTAATATAGTAGCAGTATTATTTTAGTATGACTTATATTCTATTTATTATTTTTTTTTAAATTAGCTTTTATTTTTATATTTCAATGCGTAAGTTTATTTCAAATATATTATTATTATGAGTTAGTTGCCAAGGCAAGATTTCTAATGTTTTCATGTAATATTTTATTTCAGCTTTTATTTAAATTTAATTGAAATTATTTTTTTAATGTTTAGTTTGTTAAGAATAGTAACACTATTTAGTAGTAATTGTATACTAGTATATTTATAAATTAACACTGACCAGGTTAATAAAAGCTGTAAAACTAAGTCTGTTCTCTATAGTTTGCCAGACAGTTCAGCAGAGATGAACCTCTGACATTCAGCTGGGTGTGTCGACATGTGAATTGGCCTCTGGTGCCTCCCAAAAACATCAAGGACCTGGTTCACCTCGAGGCTGTCCATGATGTGCTAGATCTTTACCTTTGGCTCAGGTATATATTTTTTACCCTAAAGTTGAACACAAACCATCTGTAACTATTTATTTGAATTGTAGCATTAAATCAGAGATCAATAATTAACAAACAATCTAATTTCCCATGATTAACCTCTTGTAGCGCTTCCCTCTCGCAGCTATCGCTTCATGGACATGTTCCCTGATGCTAGTCTCATCCGTGATATTCAAAAGGAATTGGACGGGATCATCCAGGTTGGTGTGCGTAACATCACGCGGCTTATCCGTGCCACAGAGGATCAACCCGCCTCTGCACAAAACACTGCCTCCATAGGACTTGCTGTTTTAGACACACCGCCACTGAGGAGGGGACGAGGGACAAAGAATCAAAGAAAAGATCCCAGGGCGCCGGACTCGTCACTGAGCTCAAGGTTGGTGCGGGACGGCCTACTGACAAAGGAACTGTTACAGCAGCTGCAGAGAGAATGGGTTCGAGAGCAGAGCCAACAAGGAGACGACTCCAATTCAGCAAATAAAGGGAAAAGAAAGAAAAAGTGAACATTAATGTGTAACATGGGCTTTTCTGTACATTGAGAGGATCAAGAGAACAGTACGACCGTGCTTCTGATGTTCTGAACTGGATGTAATGGTTGTGCCTCACCACTTTTCTGGAGCACATCACATCTATCTTGCTATAAAACATCACAGCTTTCATAGAAATGTAAAACCGAGTGTCAAAAAGAGACATGTAACACCCCCTTTTAGATGTGACAGTAAAATTATATTGATATTTTCAATGGCTCTCCTTTGCCTAACCAATGTTTAAAAAATGTGTTTATTGTACAAGATAATAACCAGAATCAAAAACATTGAAATGTTCTTGGCAGTCCATTGAACCTTTAAAAAAAAAAAAAACCAATCATTTGTATTTACCCTCTTTTATTTTTAGCATGGTTATACAGTTATTTCAGGAACTCAGCTGATATGTGGATTGATTTAGTGTGCTCCGCACTGGAACGGCCTTGTACAGATGAGGCCAGTCTAAGGGTCATTTAAAAAAAGTCAGTGCAAATCAGAACTTGTCATATGTTACAGGTCTATACAGATACATGTTAACAAATTGCTAATAACGTTTAACATGCTAGAAACGTGATCGCTATTACTGTATGTTAACAACATGCTAGTAACCCCTAGCAACCACCCAGAGTACCATAGCAACACCTTAGCAACCACCCGGAGTACCCTAGTGCCGCTTTTCCACTGCGTGGTGCGACACGGCTTGACACAGCACTGCTGAGCTCGGCACGGTATGCGTTTCCACTGCAGTTAAGTGCTGCTTTAGATTGGGCGGGATTGATCACACGTCGTTATAGTCGCGCCGCCTTACGACATTACTGCCACAACTCCTAACAAAAAACGTTTTCATTCCGTGTCATTAAAAACATCTACATTTAATCCTTCGCTGGCTGTGCTGATCTAAATCTAATCTTAAAGTTTGTCTTGACTGACTTTTTCATCTAGTTTGTGTTTACCCTCTTTTATTTTTAGCATGGTTATGCAATCTGATGTTATTTTAGGAACTCTACTGGACCAATGAAATACTACAGCTTGGTTTCCAACGGCCTTGTACAGATGAGGGCAGTGTAAGGGTCAGTCAAAAAAATCAATGCAAATCAGAACTTGTCATATATTATAGTTCTACTTATACTGAAAAATTTAATTGAAGTGAAATTTTTCTTCTTTTCAATAGATTTAAACAAAAAAATGTTCCCTTAATAACCTTCAGAATTTTTTTTTTTCAACTTTTGGCCTGTTTAAAGTTATATTTAATGCTATGTTAATAGGTAATAGTCCTCTTTCCAACAATTGCAATTTTGAGATTAATGTATTTATTCATTGGACTACTACTACTATTAATTTATTATTTCAAGTAACTGGAAACCTGTTTGTATTCTATTTGTGAAAATGATCTGGACAGTTATGCCTACACATTGATTTATTTAAACAACAGTCAACGAAAATGGACAAGCTAATAGCATGTATCATGATAATGGACTTCTTTTTTTTCAGGATTAAAATTTCAGCAAAGAAGTGAAGTGTTAAAAAGGTTTGGTAGATCAAGCTGCTCTGTGTTTGCTGAAGGCCCCGGTTAATCTCTGCCCATTACTATGGTAACTGTATTAGCTGAACGTCTGAGAAACATCTTAATCCTTGAACATTTTCCTTGGTTTTAGCCCATAAGGCTCTTTGTGAACTTGTTGCCTTTAACAGCACATTTCTGTTACATTTAATACTTCACAGTTACAGACCCAGAGGAGCAAAGGCCTGAAATTGTCTCTGTGGACATACCCTCTCTTTGATCTCGTCAGCTCTGTCCTGGTGAACACAGATAAGGCTGTTCTGCATTTAGCACGCTTCTCTCCATTTTTCCACTAAGGATGTTTACATATTGAACTGAACAGAGAGGATCCTTTTTGAACTATTGTTTCACTCAAGATTGTTTTAAGGTGTTCCTGCAGTTTGGAGGGAGGCCAATCACATTGCTAGGTGAGGCTGGAGAGCAGAGAGGCCGGACGAGGCTTAGCCATTAATTATTTAGCCGTGAAAGGGGAGGGAAAAGCAAGTGCTGAACTCTCACATAGGGAAATACAAGCTCAGAGGAAATCTTTCAGTCATATTAGAATCACTCCTGAGGATTGAGGGGGACAGGCTTCGGGACACATTTAAACCTGAGGACTCATTTTGTCTTTCAATAAGTAAATCTCGTTTTTTTTTCTGAGTCACCACCTGTGTCAGGAAGTCAAGATGTTTGCAGTCCATTTGCTGTCCTTTTACTTCTCAAAGCTTCAGGAGGATCAGATCAAGAAGGTAATTGTGTTTCTAAAACCTCTTGACTTGTTTAAATATCTTTTTAGACAAACTTTCCATCAGAAGATAATTATAATGATTGTTTTAAGAAATAATGCCTTGTATTCAATTATAAAGTATATATTATTCTTCACTTCAATTATTATTGTTATTATTATATATGTATCAATATTTCAATTCTCTTTCTGAGGTGTCTCAGAATTTTTTTTTTTTTTTTTGTTTTTTGTGTCTTTCTATGCTGTAAGTGTAACTTCTTTTATCAGCCTATTGTCCGTGATGAATGTGATTTCACCATGGCCTCTGGAATCATTAACTCTTCTCGCATGCATGAGGAGAGAGAGAGGACCTTGACCTACTCTTTTGCATTTATTGAAATGCTTTTCATTTCCCTAAAAGTTCACACCGTTTTGAGCCAAAATTAAAACAATGACTATTTTGTTGTATTTTTTAACTTGTTTTTAACTATTTAATCTAAGCTATGAAGTTATACTTATAATCTGTTATACTTGATCAAGTTAAAGACACCGCTACACACTCTTTTATTTTATTACTCACCAAAGTGATACAATAACACAAATGGACATATGGGAATTATATAGGGAGCAAAGGTACATTCTGGGATTCTTTTGAACAGTTACTGTGTATGCTGGATACTTGTTCCACTGCTGTTCCTTGTCTGCTAATACAAGTCCAATAAATCTAAATATATGAAAAAAAGTTTAGTTTCATAAAGAACCCCACTGACAAATCTGTATGCAAAACTAATCTCGAGTGTAAGCCAAACGAATCTCTACATTTAGAGATGTCATTTTATACAACAGTATAATTTTTATCTCCAGAAACACACCCACATTATCTTTCACAATGTCATGTAATTGTATGCGTCACTGATATTATTAGTATTATTTGGTCATTTTCTTGTCGTCATTCCCTCAACATTTTACATTTTATTATTTGTCAGTATTTTGTGTATTCATCCTTTTTTGTTGTTAAGCCACTTATTCCACCGTATTTTGTTTCAGTGAATGTATAAAATAAGAAAGTTGTAGTGTTTGAAATAATTGTGCTTCTCAAACAGGTAGACCGGTATCTGTACGCAATGCGTTTATCAGATGATCAGTTGGCGGACATATCAGCTCGCTTTCGGCAGGAGATGGAGAAAGGACTGTCAAACGAGAGCAATGCTACAGCTGCAGTCAAGATGCTCCCGACCCACGTTTATTCAACACCCGATGGCTCAGGTACACTGACATATACGTGCCTCCTCCTGTAACTATTTTCACATGCAGCAGCAAAATTCGGAACCTCTGCATTAGAGTAATATTAAATAATTCAAATCTGATGAGGTTTGTTCTCTTTCATATGTTTCTCCTGCAGAGAAGGGTGAGTTTCTGGCGCTGGATCTGGGGGGTTCCAAATTTAAGGTACTACAGGTGAAGGTTTCCGAAGATGGGAAGGGGAAAGTCCAGATGGAGAGTGAAACCTTTCCCATCCCTGAAGAGGTCCTCAATGGCAAAGGATCTGAGGTGATAATCGCTTCACATATATGAGTTTGAACAAAAAGTAATCTATTGCGGATTACAAACCTTTTTCAGTGTATTGTGATTGTGATGTTAATAAGAAAAGACTGAATAAACTTTGTTGTTAGTTCTCGTACGGCAATTATACCAATACATTTATAGCAATTATGCATTTATTCATGCGTTGCTCGTGTTCAATAAACAATGTCAGCTGACCTTAGACTCTAGGTCACTGATAAAAAAAAAAACACGAATAAGAAGCGTATTATTCAAACTAATAATGTTTTTTATTACATGATTGTTTCTTCTTCAGCTTTTTGAGCATGTGGCAGAGTCTTTGAAGTCTTTTCTCCAGAAACACCACATTAATCACACAAGAAAACCTCTCGGCTTCACCTTCTCTTTCCCTTGTGCGCAATCCAAAATAGATGAGGTACAGTTGAACTCAGACATGTTTATATACAATATCATCTTAACCCTTTAATTCAATCAAGGTGTTCAAGTCATTAAGATATTGATTCACAGTCGATTGTCTTACCAGTACACCAGTGAAAATGAAAGAAGAGACATTGATATCAGCAGATCTCACTGACACATTGTGTTCGTGTTGACACAGGGTGTCTTGTTGTCATGGTCAAAGAATTTCAAGGCTAGAGGTGTTCAAGGGAACAATGTGGTGCAGTTATTAAGGAAAGCGATTCGAAAAGTTGGGGTATGGATACTATTTTCCTTCATCATTTTTGAAAAGTGAAACCAGCTGGTGTTAGTAGAAGTCACAGCAATAGTCCAGCTGGTATTTTTTATTTATATTTTTTGGTGTGTGTGTGTGTGAAGGGTTGTTGACGTGGATGTCCTGGCTATGGTCAATGACACAGTGGGGGCCATGATGACCTGCGGATATGATGACCAAGAACTGTGAGGTGGGGGGTAATTATAAGGTAAGGCCTCAAGGACACGTAAAGAAGAGCTCTAAAACTCATAAGACTCATGCAAGAGTAAGAGAAATGTAAATGTTTGATTTGTGCCACTATCTGTTTCAGGTTACCGGCACTAATTGCTTGTTACATGGAGGAGCTCAGACACATTGATCTGGTGGAGGGAGATGAAGGGAGGATGTGTATTTAATACTGAATGGGGGGCATTTGGAGACGATGTGTGCTTGATGATTTCATCACAAGCTTTGACCGTGAAATTGATGCCGCCTCAATTAATCCAGGAAAACAGCTGTAAGTGCTTATTAATAGGCAGGTCATCAGATTGCTTTAACACAGAGATACCCAAACCAGGCCTTTAGGCAAAAGTTGGCTCGTAATGACCTCTGAGTTGGCCGTCATGCCATATTACAAAATCAGGAAAAAAGATGCAATTTTTTTATTTTATTTATAAAATAAAATATATATTACATGTTTGCAGATATTTAAGAAACGTGCTAAGTTAACATACTTGTTTATCTGAAAACCAATGCTACAGTCCTACATACAGCACCTTTAAATATAATATTTGGATATAATTCATCATTTACTGTACTTTATTCCCACAATGAAGTTTTCAATCATTTGAGCCTCAATCAAGTTTTATTTTGGCCTTTCATTTTAAAAGGTTTCAACACGTGTAAATTAAGATTCCCCCAAAATGTAACAAAAAACTATTTTCGCCAAGTTTTATAGATAATATATTACCTTTGTAACTCTGGCTGTGTCCTTCCCAGTTTTGAAAAGATGGTGAGTGGGATGTACATGGGGGAGCTCGTGAGACTCATCCTGCTGAAGATGGCCAAAAAGGGTCTACTCTTTCGTGGCCAAGTCTCTGATGCTCTTCGAACCAAGGGAACTTTCCAGACCAAACCAGCTGGTGTTAGTAGAAGTCACAGCAATAGTCAGCTGGTATTTTTTTATTTATATTTTTTGGTGTGTGTGTGTGTGTGAAGGTTGTTGACGTAGATGTCCTGGCTATGGTCAATGACACAGTGGGGGCCATGATGACCTGCGGATATGATGACCAGAACTGTGAGGTGGGGGTAATTATAGGTAAGGCCTCACTGGACACGTAAAGAAGAGCTTTAAAACTCATAAGACTCCTGCAAGAGTAAGAGAAATGTAAATGTTTGATTTGTGCCACTATCTGTTTCAGGTACCGGCACTAATGCTTGTTACATGGAGGAGCTCAGACACATTGATCTGGTGGAGGGAGATGAAGGGAGGATGTGTATTAATACTGAATGGGGGGCATTTGGAGACGATGGTGTGCTTGATGATTTCATCACAAGCTTTGACCGTGAAATTGATGCCGCCTCAATTAATCCAGGAAAACAGCTGTAAGTGCTTATTAATAGGCAGGTCATCAGATTGCTTTAACACAGAGATACCCAAACCAGGTCTTTAGGCAAAAGTTGGCTCGTAATGACCTCTGAGTTGGCCGTCATGCCATATTACAAAATCAGGAAAAAAGATGCAATTTTTTTTATTTTATTTATAATAAAATATATTATTACATGTTTGCAGATATTTAAGAAACGTGCTAAGTTAACATACTTGTTTATCTGAAAACCAATGCTACAGTCCTACATACAGCACCTTTAAATATAATATTTGGATATAATTCATCATTTACTGTACTTTATTCCCACAATGAAGTTTTCAATCATTTGAGCCTCAATCAAGTTTTATTTTGGCCTTTCATTTTAAAAGGTTTCAACACGTGTAAATTAAGATTCCCCCAAAATGTAACAAAAAACTATTTTCGCCAAGTTTTATAGATAATATATTACCTTTGTAACTCTGGTTGTGTCCTTCCCAGTTTTGAAAAGATGGTGAGTGGGATGTACATGGGGGAGCTCGTGAGACTCATCCTGCTGAAGATGGCCAAAAAGGGTCTACTCTTTCGTGGCCAAGTCTCTGATGCTCTTCGAACCAAGGGAACTTTCCAGACCAAACATATCTGCTTGATTGAACAGTAAGATTACATCCTCACAAAAATATAAACTGATATCAAATGGGTTTGAAATAAGCAATACGTTTTTCTATCTATGAGGAATCCTATGCCAAACCTATTATGACGGATTTACGATTCTAAATATTCATGTGTGATTATTTGACAATTTTCCCTGAGAATAAGTTAGTTCCGATCGCATGGATTTCCACCCTGGCTCAGTCTGGTTGTTGGTGGTTAGTGCTGGTCTAGATGGGGTTAAATGTGCATATTCTAACTGAGGATGTTTCCAGGTATAAAGGAGGTCTGGAGAACACCAAGGAGATCCTGGAAGACCTGGGTCTCAATCCTAGTGAAGATGACTGCATTGCTGTCCAGCATGTCTGTACCATCGTCTCCTTCAGGTCAGCTAATCTGGTTGCTGCCGCTCTGGCTGCCATTCTGACACGGATCCGAGAAAACAAAAAGCTGAAAACCCTTCGGACCACAGTAGGAGTGGATGGGACGGTTTACAGAACACATCCACAGTATGTCAGTTCACTTTCAGAAACAAATGTCAAACCCAAGGAGGTTTAATATGAAATTGGATTGAAGAAGATTTAAAATCCACAACTTGTATCTAAATTTTAAAGGTACCCCAAGAGGCTCCACAAGGTGGTCCGCCATCTGGTGTCAGACTGTCATGTCCGTTTCGTGCTGTCTGAAAGTGGCAGTGCAAAAGGTGCCGCCATGGTGACTGCAGTAGCTCAGCGGTTAGCTTCCCAAAGGAAGGAGGTCGATGATACTCTCGCGGCCTTCACCTTGAGCTCCACACAGCTTCAGGAAGTGAAGGCGAAGATGCGCGTGGAGTTGGAACGAGGCTTGAGGAAAGACTCCCATCCCACTGCCTCAGTCAAAATGCTGCCCACGTATGTTTACAGGACTCCAGATGGGACAGGTAAAGGAAACTGGCTACTTATTGCAATTTTTTGCAAGTCAACACTATACTATTCTAGAATATAATAATTCTCCAAACCACTTGTCCTATTGCTGCAGGCTATTATATTTATTTCATTATTTTGATTTCACTTGTATATTTAGTGGGATAAGAATAGATGTGAAGTCTGAGGGTTATGATAATTTACTTATTAACATACATATTACGTCACTGGATGTTACCGTCACAGAAAGAGGAAAGTACCTTGCCTTGGATCTTGGTGGAACCAATTTCCGTGTGTTGGTGGTTAAGATTCGTACCGGTATGCGAAATTCAGTCAGGATGTACAACAAGATTTACGCCATTCCACTGGAGATCATGCAAGGCACAGGAGAGGAGGTGAAACACTTTCAATAAATAAACTATTATTTTAGTCCAAATGAATACATTTGCATAACGTTTACCGTCATTATAAGGTCAGAAATGTATCAGTACAACATTCACAAGAAATGCTTTATTATTATTATTATTCCAGTTGTTTGACCACATAGTTCAGTGCATCTCGGATTTCTTGGACTATATGAAACCAGTGTTAGCTACACTAATGTTGAAACGCACATAGCCTTTTATAGGTAAAAAGCAAAAATAAGGTCTGTTAATTAGTAATTAAATGCTTTGCCATTATTGGGAAGATTTTTATTTTACTTAAAATACATATGTGACCCTAGACCACAAAGTCATGAGAGATTTCCATAAATGTAACCTATGGTTTGTTTAGGACCCCAGCCTGCTGTTAGCATTCCATTGACTCCCATTTATTTTGGCGTCACTTTGAAAGCGAATAACTTTACATATGAGGCGTTTAAAGACTAATTTGTCTATTAATTATTTCTAAAGAAACACGAAATGTTTAAAGGCTTCCATTACGTTGTATCTTACGTTATGGTCCCCGTAGAAGCAGTTTTTGTAAAAAAAAAAAAAAAAAAAAAAAAAAATAGGCTAACGATTGCGTCATAACCTGTCGCACAGTAGAGAAATGGACAGGAGGAGAAGCTCGCAGGCAATCTTTTACTGTCTATGTGGCTATCGGGGGAACGTGGAGCCATGACTTCAAGGGAGATAATTAATCAGAATACTTACCAAAATGTGCTGCTGTTCACGCTCGCCTTCTCTGCAAGATTCAGTGGGTGATTCAGATTTCTCTTGGCACAGCGATTAGAAGAACTTACAGGTTGCTCATGTGACATATACGTCATCAAGCTCAGTTTGAGCCTGCGCAGTACGCCCGACCCCTAGGAAGTGCGTGCTTCTTTTACTGTCTATGGCTTCTAGTAGTGTTCATTTTTCTCCGTTGAATCCAATGGGGTCGCTGTGTCCATTTCTTTTACTGTCTATGATAATATTTGGCCGAGATACAACTATTTGAAAATCAGGAATCTAAGGGTACAAAAAAAACTAAAAATTGAGAATCACTTTTAAAGTTGTCCAAATGAAGTCCTTAGTAATGCACATTACTAATGATAATACATTTTTGATATATTAACAGTAGGAAATTTCATGGAACAGGATCTTTACTTAATATCCTAATGATTTTTGGCATTTGGCATAAAAGAAGAATAGATAATTTTGACCCATACAATGTGTTTTTGGTTATTGCAACAAATAAACCCTTGCTTCTTAAAAATCTACTACTACTCTTATTCATTTACATTTTACATTAATTCACATTTATATATATATATATATACACACACACACACACACAAACACACACACACACACACACACACACACACAAAGTCTCAGGTTTTCCAGATATGTTCTGATGTGTTATCCTCTAATTTCCAGGTTTGAAAAGATGACCAGTGGAATGTATTTGGGAGAGATTGTAAGGCAGATCCTCATTGATCTCACAAAGCATGGTCTTCTGTTTCGTGGTCGCATCACAGAGAGACTGAAGACCAAAGGCATCTTTGAGACCAAGTTCCTCTCTCAGATTGAGAGGTACAGTCGCCATTTATGACATAAATGTATTGGTCACATGCCTGACCTCAACTCCTTAAATATTTTGGAAAATACCTTATATATCATGCTGATGTTGTTCAACCTATTGTGTAGCTTTCACCTTTAGCTGAATGTCACATTTAAGTTGCACTTAGTTGCTTATTTATGAGCCTCGTATATGAAGCTCATAAATTTGTGTAGTATTAGGTTTTTAAATGATGAAAAAAAAAAAACGGAGCACACCTTTTATAATAGACTCTCAAAGTCATTTAAATGTATTTACTTCTAAAGTCTAAGTGAATAAATTCAACGTTATGTATTTCTTCTGACTCATGCTTTGGCTTCTTCCTTTTACTCAGTGACCGTCTGGCGCTACTGCAGGTCAGGTCTATTCTGCAGCATCTGGGCCTGGACAGCACATGTGACGACAGCATCATTGTCAAAGAAGTGTGTGGAGCTGTTTCTCGCCGAGCAGCTCAGCTCTGTGGAGCAGGAATGGCTGCTATTGTAGACAAAATCAGAGAGAACCGTGGTCTGGACCATCTGGAGATTACTGTGGGAGTGGACGGCACCCTTTACAAGTTACATCCACAGTAAGTAAAGATTAGTGCAACAACTTAACATTTTTATTCAATCAGTGTTGGCTTCATATCTTAAACTTGATGTGTCGCTTTTTTGTGACAGCTTCTCCACAATCTTAAAGGACACTGTCAGAGAACTCGCGCCCAACTGTAAGGTGGATTTTATCCTATCAGAGGATGGCAGTGGGAAAGGGGCGGCCCTGATCACAGCGGTAGCACAGCAGCATAATATAGAGAAACAAGAACCTCAATAGATGCTCAGACTGGGTTTCTTTGAGGGCTGATGTGTTGTTTTAAGAGTTCAGGTTTCTGCTGTATAAGTAATAACAGATTTATCAAATGACAACTTCACAAATTCTAGCTTATTTTGCAGCTTGCATATCATTTTATTTTTTTGCATACAAAAATCCGAAAATCAGGTACATTGGCAGAAAAGTGTTCATTTATTACTTTTCTATTATTATTCTTTTGTTTTAAATGTATTAATTAGTGCAATTGAGACTGCACTGATGTTCATCATGTTCAGCATTGGTTCACTCTCACTGTACGTTGCCACTTTGAAGGGTCTTTTTGTTCCGACTCAGTGAACGGTTTGCATGGGCAGTCAGAGTGAAAGGCTCACAGAAGCCTAAACTAAAGGGGGCAGTGGCTGTGTGCAGTGTGGAATGTCATGAGAGTATGTTGCTCTACGATGGTGTCTGAGAAGCTTAGAGACCAAACAGCCATATTAAATCAGGAACTGCTGTACTTGAAAAGCAATTTATTTATTTAAACAGTAGAGGCAGATTAGAGTCAAATTCAAAGCTTGTTTTCGGTATTGTGAAAAATGACTTAAGATTTTATTTGAAATCGAATGTGAGGAGACCACATTTAAGATAATTTTATGGTATTTTTATATGTTTTTTTTACAAGATCCAGTCCACATTCATTGTCATTTTATGGAAAAGCGTGACTAGTATACTACTGTTCAAAATTAATTAATCATTTTATTCAGCAAGAGTGCATTAAATTCATCAAGTTTCATGGTTTCCACAAAAATATTAAGTACAACAACTGTTTTCAACATTGATAATAAAAAATGTTTCTTGAGCAGCAAATCAGCATATTAGAATGATTTCTAAAAGATCCTGTGACACTGAATACTGCAGAAAGGATGCTGAAATATCAGCTTTGCATCACACGAATAAATTCCATTTTGGAACATAAGAAAATATAAAACAATTATTTTAAATTGTACTAGCATTTCACAACATCAATGCTTTAACTGTATTTTTCGATCAAATAAATGCAGTCTGGGTAAGCATAAGAGACTTTTTTTTTTCTAAATCAACCCCAAACCGAATTTTCAAAACGTAGTGCAGTATGCATTTGTATATAAATTATCTTTGGCCACTTTTCAAATGGTGATTTAATAGATCCATTAGCATTTCCCTTTTGTGTACACTAATTTAAGCTTCTAAAGGATTTAACCAAGCAGTTAAACCAGGCCAGCTCCTGATCACAAATCCTCACGGGGCAGGAAGGGAAAGGTTTACTCATCATAATCCCTCCTGCAAATGCTAACTAGCTTCACTGCCAAACAACAGTAGCTGAAGCTAGTAACCATGCTCACCAGCACGTCACTGTTACCTGCATGTGCTCTAGCATGCATGCAAACACGTTCACTTACACTTAGCTAAGGTTAGCCAAGTTAGATAACTCAGCTAAATTAAGTATAACAAGAAACGCACATCTCTCTGCTTTCAGTAATTGTTTTCTGTGGTATATTGTTTACCTCTGTACATTAAACCGATACAAGGAAAAAATATTGAGCCTTGTTTGTTATTTGTTCCATATCAATAAACATCAAAAGCACAAGTTCAGTAACAGTCCTAAGGTCCCTTCTCTATGAGGTGGCATTGTTGGATTATGTAAAAGATTCTCTATCCAAATGTGTGTTTGTGTGTGATTTCAATTCAACTTTATTTCGCCATGTATACAGATACTAGGAATTTGATTTGGTCTTCTCCATGCAGGAAACACAGTAAAAGCGACACAGTTTTTAACAGGTACAGAAACACAATACAAGGACAAATAGAGACATTATAAGCAATACGTTAATATGAATGTAAAAAGTGATGAGTTAAATAATAAATAAAGTGCCATGAATTCCAAGATTTAAGGATCATTTAGGAGGGCTATTGCTTGGGGGAAAAAACTGTGGCGGTGACGTGATGTTTTGGGCAAAAAGGCCCTATACCGCTTTCCAGAGGGAAGAAGATTAAACAGACTATTGGCAGGATGAGAGGGGTCATCTTCACAGCTCTGTTAATGGACCTGGAGCTGTACAGGTCCATAACGGGGGGCAGGGGGCAGCCGATGATCCGCTCTGCTGCCCAGCGACTCTTTGTAGCCTGGCCTTTGCGCGGGCTGACGCAGAAGCAAACCAGACCGTGAGGGAGGCTGTTAGCACACTCTCAATAACTGCTCTGTAGAATTGTACCATGATGTGGGGACTGAGTCGTAGTCCTTTCAGGCGACGGAGGAAGAACAGGCGCTGCTGGCCTTTCTTCACTAGTTGGGAGATGTTATTGTCCCATTTGAGTGTGTTAGTGATGGTTGTGCCCAGGAACTTGAAGTGCTCTACCACAGACACAGATTAGTTATTGATAACTAAAGGAAGATGAGTCGGGGGCTTTTTGCGGAAATCCACTATCATCTCAACTGTTTTGTTGATGTTAAGCTCCAAGTTACTGACTGCACACCAGGACACCAGGAGACTGACCTCTTTGTGGTAGGCTGACTCGTCGTTGTTGGAGATGAGGCCTATTATGGTGGTGTCGTCCGCATATTTGATGGTTTTGACAGAAGGGCCTCCAGAAGTGCAGTCGTTGGTGTACAGTGAGAATAACAAGGGGGACAGCACACAACCTTGGGGAGCACCAGTGTTAACTGTGCGGGGCTGTGTGTGTGTGTGTGTGTGTGTATATATATATATATATATATATATATATATATATATATATATATATATATACAGTATTGTTCAAAATAATAGCAGTACAATGTGACTAACCAGAATAATCAAGGTTTTTCGTATATTTTTTTATTGCTACGTGGCAAACAAGTTACCAGTAGGTTCAGTAGATTCTCAGAAAACAAATGAGACCCAGCATTCATGATATGCACGCTCTTAAGGCTGTGCAATTGGGCAATTAGTTGAATTAGTTGAAAGGGGTGTGTTCAAAAAAATAGCAGTGTGGCATTCAATCACTGAGGTCATCAATTTTGTGAAGAAACAGGTGTGAATCAGTTGGCCCCTATTTAAGGATGAAGCCAACACTTGTTGAACATGCATTTGAAAGCTGAGGAAAATGGGTCGTTCAAGACATTGTTCAGAAGAACAGCGTACTTTGATTAAAAAGTTGATTAGAGAGGGGAAAACCTATAAAGAGGTGCAAAAAATGATAGGCTGTTCAGCTAAAATGATCTCCAATGCCTTAAAATGGAGAGCAAAACCAGAGAGACGTGGAAGAAAACGGAAGACAACCATCAAAATGGATAGAAGAATAACCAGAATGGCAAAGGCTCAGCCAATGATCACCTCCAGGATGATCAAAGACAGTCTGGAGTTACCTGTAAGTACTGTGACAGTTAGAAGACGTCTGTGTGAAGCTAATCTATTTTCAAGAATCCCCCGCAAAGTCCCTCTGTTAAAAAAAAGGCATGTGCAGAAGAGGTTACAATTTGCCAAAGAACACATCAACTGGCCTAAAGAGAAATGGAGGAACATTTTGTGGACTGATGAGAGTAAAATTGTTCTTTTTGGGTCCAAGGGCCACAGGCAGTTTGTGAGACGACCCCCAAACTTTGAATTCAAGCCACAGTACACAGTGAAGACAGTGAAGCATGGAGGTGCAAGCATCATGATATGGGCATGTTTCTCCTACTATGGTGTTGGGCCTATTTATCGCATACCAGGGATCATGGATCAGTTTGCATATGTTAAAATACTTGAAGAGGTCATGTTGCCCTATGCTGAAGAGGACATGCCCTTGAAATGGTTGTTTCAACAAGACAATGACCCAAAACACACTAGTAAACGGGCAAAGTCTTGGTTCCAAACCAACAAAATTAATGTTATGGAGTGGCCAGCCCAATCTCCAGACCTTAATCCAATTGAGAACTTGTGGGGTGATATCAAAAATGCTGTTTCTGAAGCAAAACCAAGAAATGTGAATGAATTGTGGAATGTTGTTAAAGAATCATGGAGTGGAATAACAGCTGAGAGGTTCCACAAGTTGGTTGACTCCATGCCACACAGATGTCAAGCAGTTTAAAAAAACTGTGGTCATACAACTAAATATTAGTTTAGTGATTCACAGGATTGCTAAATCCCAGAAAAAAAAAAATGTTTGTACAAAATAGTTTTGAGTTTGTACAGTCAAAGGTAGACACTGCTATTTTTTTGAACACACCCCTTTCAACTAATTGCCCAATTGCACAGCCTTAAGAGCGTGCATATCATGAATGCTGGGTCTTGTTTGTTTTCTGAGAATCTACTGAACCTACTGGTAACTTGTTTGCCACGTAGCAATAAAAAATATACTAAAAACCTTGATTATTCTGGTTAGTCACATTGTACTGCTATTATTTTGAACAAAACTGTATATATATATATATATATATATTTATATTAGTAAACTACCTGCCCTCAGTTATGGAAAGTAATAAGGTAATTAAAAGTTCCTGCATCCTGTGTCTGTTCAAATAGCTGTGTTTAGAGAACAGGCTGATATTTTATAGTGTTTAGTTCCTTAGAAATGTTCTCCCAGGTCTTTTAAATTCCAGCAAAAGCCCTATGTTGTATAGTATTGGGTAATACATGAGTTAAATCATGTTTATTTGTAATTTTTGCCAGAGAGAAGTACACAGTAAAACTGACAAATCATGTGTGCAGGTCTAGAGTGCAAATTCCAGACAGATTAATGACAATTATATTAGGCCTAATGCATTGTATGTTAGTGTAAATCATGAGCATTTCTTTTAGCCCTTGTAGAGGTTGTGTTTTGCTCTGCCTCAGTAAAGACTAGTTCGAACTAGACACTCATTCTGCAGAGTTTATTCCTGTTCTTCTGGATGTTCTGTTGAAGACATGGTATAATTACTGGAGCCTAAAAGCATTTTAGAAAAAAGCTGTTAAACAGTTAGAATATCTTTTTTTTCTTTCACTAAAATACCAGTAATTATCTCAAATGTATAGTTCCACTGGGCAGTCTAAATAAGCTCATCACACCTTAAGCTGATTGTTAAATTTAAATTTTAGAAAATCACAGCAGTCAGTCTTACACCTATCCCTATTTCAGTCTCGTATTTTAGGACAGATGATCATTTGTATCATTATAATAAACAAAAGTAGTAAATCGGAGTAAATCTGCTCTACTATGAAAAAAGTGTTTTGATTTGTGAAGAATATTCAAATAAACGTAATTCAAAATGAGTATTTTAGAGCTTTAGTCAGTAAATGAACATTTTAAATGACAATTAAATAACATAATGACATGTATATTGTAAGACACAGAATTAATTTCCTTTACACTCCCAGTGCTGTGAGTAAATCGCCAGGAAATGATGTCATTGCTCTACTATGCAAAGTACTTAACTGGCTGGACATTGTTCCCTTGTAAATAAACTGTCGGGATTGAGAGACATTTGAGTGTATGCCATATGGTGACATTTTTGCCAGAACGATGCATGTCCTGTAGAATATGAATAGCTCTGTTCCAGGAAACCTTATCTCACTTTGAGTCACCTTCAAGTATTATGGTCATGAAGGATTTTGATGTCTTCATCTCTGTAAATGTTTCTGTCTGTCTGTCATTAAAAATAAACTGTAGCAACTCTCCGTATACGTAGGACTTACATTAAATACCAATACACGTGCTTCTGAGAGGGGGAGGACGGCCGCGTGCCTTAAAGCAGCGGTCCCCAACCCGGTCTGTGCGTCATTTGGTACCTGGCCGCACAAGAAAGAATAAATAACTTGCACATTAAAGCTGCAGCGGGAGACTTAGGTCTCTGCAGAGCAAAAGTGGGCGTATATCACCATGTGGGTGTTTTGAAACTGCTGGGTGTTTCTGAATCTTGCAATCTAAATGATTAACCTTACCCAACCCCACCACTAAACCTAACGTCACTATTAGATTAACCAATCAAGTATCATGGTGTAAAAACACCTTGATCTCGTAACTCCCATTACTTTCGTGCAGAGACCTACACTTGTGCAGCGGTAGCTTTTGGTGCTCGCGTCTGGCGGAAGAATATTAGCCGGAGCTACTTCTCTCTGTTTACATCTGCGGCGAGTCACGCAGGTACTGTGCTACTCTGCAGCGTTGCCGACCTTCCCCAGACTACAATAGTCCGAATATAAACACTTATTATAAGTCTACCGTAGTGATTCAGGATAATACAAAAACATGGTTTGTAAAACGGATTCATGATGTACTCGCTCATTATATATTCATTTTATGTTGTTGGCGCGATGTTACGAGGATGGATTCAGTGGATTCATGTTTATTATTATATTTACAATATACCACAGTTTTATGCCAGTCGTATCATTTTATTTTGTTGTATTTATCAGTCACACCTTAAAACCCGGTCCGTGAAAAT